>NW_019242105.1:0-1665 GCF_002742605.1 Olea europaea var. sylvestris | reverse complement strand
TGTTAGATTGGTAATCAATCCTCATTTCTTAATCCTGTTCGCTGATTCTAATTTCATCCTTGGTGTGGATCAGGGGTTGTTTCCTGAGGTGAAGTTGGCAGAAACACTCAAGGCAACAAAGCTCAGCTCAGGTACACATATCAGACAGCCACAGTAGTGGTGGGGTAGCACTAACATTATTACAAGCAGTAGAAGTATATCCCAAAACAAACCTAGGTTAAAGTAGGTGATAGATGGACCAAACCCGCAGCATCTTAGTCCAACTTGGTGAACAAGTTAACGACTGCATATATTGATCCTAAATTTGGATTGCCTACCACGTACCAAATTGGTAGTGAATCCATGCGCTGACGAAAAGTTGACTGTCTTTTATAAAATTTCATAGGTTTTCACATTTTCTTCAGCCTACAGAGCAAGGCTAAACGATCATAAATCTAGCTATTGTCCTAAAACTTATCATCTATAAGAATACCTTTCCCTGTTCCTTCCAAGCACATTTTTTGACACCAAACTCTGCATTTCAAGCATTTAAACTGAATTCGAAGTCTTGACTTCCCTTTATTTATTTCTGATTTCCATATGACTACTTTACTTACTAAAGTAATATATCAACACTACTCTAGAAACTAAAGAAGGTAAGAGGAAAGGAAAGAATACTATAGAAATTCATTTATCCAAAAAAAACTTGTATTTCCCTTGATCTTTATAAAGGTAGCAATTACTAACCAGAAAGAAATGTCTGAAGTCTTTCCCAAGCGTAATGTCATGAGCCATAAGCAGCATATAATTAACTTTGACACGAAATGATGCAGCAGCATTGTTGACCATTTCCTCTGATAGGACTAGTTCAGGCAGTGTTTGGAGCTGTCTGTGAGAAGAGGAGATATCTTAAATGACTTCTAAGTAAACAACGAAAACTCAAAGTAAAAAACATATTGAATGTAGATTATCTGTTACCTTTTTCTGAAAACTGCATAATTGGCCTGGAGAAACAGCAGGACAATCAAACTCAGCAAGATGTCAGAACAAAGTGATAAGAATGACAGACCCGATCTCTCAATTAGTACCCAGGCAACAGTAGCAACAATAATGATGCCAGATGAAACGTGTCGCCATCTCCACATTATAACATCAGCAGCTAAATAACAAAGTGACAAAATGAGTACTCCAAGAAGCAAACTTGAATATGATAAAAGCAAAACAAACTTGCTTCTTAAGACTTCCCAGTTAACACCAATCCATTTATGATGAAGAAAATGGAAAGGGGTAGAAATTCTTAGAAAAATAAAAATAAAAATTCAGGAAACTGCTTTTTTCAGGTCATGCATATTTCCCATTAACATCATATTTCTGCTTCACAGCATTGCATTCCTCTTCAAGGTCTCAATGAAGAATACATTTTGAATAATCTTCATTAAGGATCACTGAGAATCTATAATGCCTGTAGTGACAAAAAGAAAAACTATCTTGCTGAAAGAGAATCCAAGAATCGAAGCTGTGTATCAATTGGCATAATTTCACAGTTTTTTTTAATTGGGCAACACTTTTCATGCCATCGAAATACAATGTAAAAAATCAGAATTATTGTTAGAAAGGTTTCTATCGAAGAACTAGAACATCAATAACTAAAGGCAAAACACGAGTCAAGACTTCCAGAGAGTGAGC
>NW_019242104.1:0-1665 GCF_002742605.1 Olea europaea var. sylvestris | reverse complement strand
TTGCCCCCGGCGCGGCTTTTGTTCCCGATCAACCTGTCAAATTTTGGCCAATTCCGACACAGTCGCGAAAAATGACGAAATTGTCCCCGGTGCGGTTTTTGTTTCCGATCAACCTGTCAAATTTGAGCAAATTCCGATTCAGTTGCGAAAAATGACGAAATTGCCCCCGGCGTGATTTTTGTTTCCGATCAACCTATCAAATTTTAACCAATTCCAACACAATCCCGAAAAATGACGAAATTGCCCTCGACGCTGTTTTTTTCCCGATCAACGAGTCAAATTGTAGCCAATTCCGACACAGTCGCGAAAAATGACGAAATTGTCCCCGGTGCGATTTTTGTTTCCGATCAACCTGTCAATTTTTGGCCAATTTCGACACAGTCGCGAAAAATGACGAAATTGCCCCCGGCGCTGTCTTTGTTCACGATCAACAAGTCAAATTGTAGCCAATTTCGACACAGCCGCGAAAAATGACGAAATTGCCCCCGGAGCGATTTTTGTTCCAGATCAACCAGTCAAATTTTAGCCAATTCCGACACAGTCGCGAAAAATGACGAAATTGACCCCGGCGCGATTTTTGTTCCCGATCAACCTGTCAATATTTTAACCAATTCCGACACAGTCGCGAAAAATGACGAAATTGCCCCCTGCGCGATTTTTGTTCGCGATGAACCTGTCAAATTTTAGCCAATTCCGACACAGTCGCGAAAAACGACGAAATTGCCCCCGACGCGATTTTTGTTCCCGATCAACCTGTCAAATTTTGGCCAATTCCGACACAGTCGCGAAAAACGACGAAATTGCCCCCGACCCGATTTTTGTTCCCGATCAACCTGTCAAATTTTGGCCAATTCCGACACAGTCGCGAAAAACTACGAAATTGCCCCCGGCGCGACTTTTGTTCCCGATCAACCTGTCAAATTTTAGCCAATTTCGACACAGTCGAGAAAAATGACGAAATTGCCCCCTGCGCGGTTTTTGTTTCCAATCAACCTTTCAAATTTCAGCCAATTCCGACACAGTCGCGAAAAATGACGAAATTGCCCCCGACGCGGTTTTTGTTCCCGATCGACCAGTCAAATTTTAGCCAATTCCGACACAGTGACGAAAAATGACGAAATTGCCCCAGCGCGATTTTTGTTCCCGATCAACCTGTCAAATTTTAACCAATTCCGTCACAGTCCCGAAAAATGACGAAATTGCCCCCGGCGCTGTTTTTTTCCCGATCAACCGGCCGAATTTTAGCCAATTCCGACACAGTCGCGAAAAATGACGAAATTGCCCCTGCGCGATTTTTGTTCCCGATCAACCGGCCGAATTTTAGCCTATTCCGACACAGTCGCGAAAAATGACGAAATTGCCCCCGGCGTGGTTTTTGTTCCCGATCAACCTGTCAAATTTTAGCCAATTCCGACACAGTCGTGAAAAATGACGAAATTGCCCCCTGCGCGGTTTTTGTTTCCAATCAACCTTTCAAATTTCAGCCAATTCCGACACAGTCGCGAAAAATGACGAAATCGCCCCCGGCGCGGTTTTTGTTCCCG
Organism: Olea europaea var. sylvestris; assembly: GCF_002742605.1. Lineage (NCBI taxonomy): Eukaryota > Viridiplantae > Streptophyta > Magnoliopsida > Lamiales > Oleaceae > Olea > Olea europaea. Next base: position 121 of record NW_019242104.1, on the reverse strand, counting down.
ATCGGCCAGTCAAATTTTAGCAAATTCCGACACAGTCACGAAAAATGACGAAATTGCCCCCGGTGCGGTTTTTGTTTCCGATCAACCTGTCAAATTTTAACCAATTCCGACACAGTCCCGA
>NW_019242103.1:0-1665 GCF_002742605.1 Olea europaea var. sylvestris | reverse complement strand
TTCTTTCCTTTGAAATTCGCCGAAATAACAGATTGGGACACACGCTTTTGCCATATCTGCATTACGAATTAAAAATATCAGAAAAAATTATCAGAATCGAGGGGCGGGGGAGTCTGCAAAAGGAATCCGGACCATCGGCAACGGGCGGGTCCGGACCGTCCGGACCGGACTGTCCGGATGGTCCGGACCGTCGTTAAATCCGTCGTTCCGACGTCTGATCGGTGCCGGCCTGAACTTTGACTCTAATATTATTTTTTCTACCATTTAAAAAAAATATACGATTTCAATAAAAATAAAATTAAATACTACGAAAAGATACTTACCGAATTGAAGTGCTGAAATTTAACTAAATTTTTCTGTTGAGGTTGATAACTGATAAGTTTATGAAATTTTGAGGTTGAAGTGGATGAAAAATGGAAGAGTTTTTATCGTGTTAGAGTAAACTGATGAAAAGACTGACTTCGTTTTCAAATTTCAATTGAGCCTTGTTTGGATTTTTATTTGTAACTTAAGGATATTTTTGTCTTTTTACCATATTTCTATTTTTGTAATTATATAACTCATTTAAGGGCGTTTTAGTCTTTTACACAAGAAATAGCTATTGTGGTGAATGTTAGATTTTTATGGTTAAAATGGAAAATGGTTGGTTTGACAAAGCTATACTTAAAAGTACCCCCATTATTTCATAATACAGTTTTAAAACTATTAAAATATATATTCTTTGTATAATTAGCACAATTTTTAAAGAAAACATTAATAATCTGATTAATGGTAATTAAGCCCCTGTTTGTTGTAGATTAAAATCACATTTTAATAAATTTTGATAAAAGTTGATAAAATATGTTATTGAAAAATTGTGAGTCCCTAAAAATGTATATTTAAAATTAATGGTTGACTTTAATTTAAAATTTTAATTTAATTTTAATCCATACCAGACTAAATTTTAAAATTAAGATTTTGCTTAATTTTCTCAAATTGGAAAAAGAGGGAATTATTCCCACCCATGTTTTCTAACCCTCATCCCTATACCCCACCTATCATTTTATCCATTTTTTGCCCAATTCATATATTCACAATCTGCCTTCCATTTTCACCATTGACATGTTGCCTCCCGCTCCCAATCATTTTCACCGCCGCCTATAAAAATCTAACCCCACCATTCAGCCATCCCCACTCGCCACCACCACTCCATACTGCCTATGAACACCCAACTCTACCATTCACCCTTCGTAGTCCATCGACACCACTCTCACATATCACTATTCACCAACTTAATATTTTCTAGATTCAAAAGCCAATAGATCTATAATTAATCCAATTAGATCTAACATTCATTAGATTCACATCATTGGTCTAAATCTAATTGTTACTGAAATGCTATCCCCTGATCTCGAAGTAGTCTCCAGGGGCTTACCAATCAGTGCCTCATCCATTTCATGTCTTCCACTTTATGTAGATAAATCGGCTCTATTCATGCTTGGAGTCACAATAGGGTAGAGGTGGTAAATAGGTACCAAAAGGAAAAGAACAACGGGGATAAAAGTGTAAATGCTTGTATGAGTGTAAACCTACATTCACTTCGAAATGTGAGAGTTGAAGGAGGTAATGGAAATTGGGGGTGGCCGGGGATAAGGGAGGAGAATGGATTTGTTGGAGGTGGTGGTG
>NW_019242102.1:0-1665 GCF_002742605.1 Olea europaea var. sylvestris | reverse complement strand
ATTGCCCCCGGCACAGTTTTTTTCCCGATCAACCAGTCAAATTGTAGCCAATTCCGACACAGTCTCGAAAAATGACGAAATTGCCCCTGGCGCGGTTTTTGTTCCCGATCAACCAGTCAAATTTTAGGCAATTCCGACTTAGTCACGAAAAATGACGAAATTGCCCCTCGCGCGGTTTTTGTTCCCGATGAACCTGTCAAATTTAAGCCAATTCCGACACAGTCACGAAAAATGACGAAATTACCCCAGGCGCGATTTTTGTTTCCGATCAACTTGTCAAATTTCAGCCAATTCCGACACAGTCGCGAAAAGTTACGAATTTGCCCCAGGCGCGGTTTTTGTTTCCGATCAACCTGTCAAATTTTGGCCAATTCCGACAAAGTCGAGAAAAATGACGAAATTGCCCCCGGCGAGGTTTTTGTTCCCGATCAACCAGTCAAATTTTAGCCAATTCCAACACTGTCGGGAAAAATGACAAAATTGCCCCAGGCGCGATTTTTGCTTCCGATCAACCTGTCAAATTTCAGCCAATTCCGACACAATCGCGAAAAATGACGAAATTGCCCCCGACGCAGTTTTTTTCCCAATCAACCAGTCACATTGTAGCCAATTCCGACACAGTCTCGAAAAATGACGAAATTGCCCCCGGCGCGATTTTTGTTCCCGATCAACCTGTCTAATTTTAGGCAATTCCGACACAGTCCCGAAAAATGACGAAATTACCCCCGCGCGGTTTTTTTTCCCGATTAACCTTTCAAATTTTAGCCAATTCCGACACAGTCGCGAAAAATGACTAAATTGCCCCCGGCGCGATTTTTGTTCCCGATCAACCTGTCAAAATTTAGCCAATTCCGACACAGTCGCAAAAATTGACGAAATTGCCCCCGACGCTGTTTTTGTTCCCGATCAACCAGTCAAATTGTAGCCAATTCCGACACAGTCGCGAATATTGACGAAGTTGCCCCCGGCGCGATTTTTGTTCCCGATCAACCTGTCAAATTTTAGGCAATTCCAACACAGTCCCGAAAAATGACGAAATTGCCCCCGGCGCGGTTTTTGTTCACGATGAACCTGTCAAATTTTAGCCTATTCCGACACAGTCGCGAAAAATCACGAAATTGCCCCCGGCGCGATTTTTGTTTCCGATCAACCTGTCAAATTTTAGCCAATTTCGACACAGTCGCGAAAATTGACGAAATTGTCCCCGGCGCGGTTTTTATTCCCCATGAACCAGTCAAATTTTAGCCAATTCAGACACAGTCGCGAAAAATGACGAAATTGCCCCAGGCTTGTTTTTTGTTTCCGATCAACCTGTCAAATTTTGGCCAATTCCGACAAAGTCGCGAAAAATGACAAAATTGCCCCCGGCGCGGTTTTTCTTCCCGATCAACCAGTCAAATTTTAGCCAATTCCGACACAGTCGCGAAAAATGACAAAATTGCCCCCGGCGCGGTTTTTTTTCCCGATGAACCTGTCAAATTTTAGCCAATTCCGACACAGTCGCGAAAAATGACGAAATTGTCCCCGGCGCGGTTTTTGTTCCCGATCAATCATTCAAATTTTATCCAATTCCGACACAGTTGCGAAAAATGACGAAATTGCCCCCGGCGCGATTTTTGTTCCCGATCAACCAGTCAAATTTTAGCCAATTCCGACACAGTCGCG
>NW_019242101.1:0-1665 GCF_002742605.1 Olea europaea var. sylvestris | reverse complement strand
AAAAATAGTAAATTAGGAAGAAATAATAGTTCTAATGGACACAATTATTCGGAGTAAAGATCCATTATATCGCATGTTCAATATCGTATACTTGCGATCGGAAAAAAATGCAACATTTGTGTTTGCATTTTTCATTTTCTCCTTACATAACTTGCGAACCCTTTTTTAATATCCTTTCCATTTCATTCTCTAAACCATAGCAAAAACAGTGTTTTGTAAACAAATTGATGATTACAAATTATACCCAAAAAAAAAGAAAAAAGAAAAACACCATTGCGCATACAGGTAATCTGAATTCAAACAAATATAAATAAATACTCATACAACCTATTCAATTTCTCGAACCTGAAAGGAGTGACAGGTCTTTGATATCATGTAAGTGTTGTAGCTCTACAAGCTAGAAAGTTGACTCTACAAATAACTGTGTTGTTCAAAAGTACCTGAAGAGAAATCTACAACTATTATTCGAGGACCTTGCTATATATACATTAAGATTTATATAAGGGATTATATAATTTTTACATGTCACTCTAACATTTGTCAATTTAAAATACAATTAACTTTTTCATCCAATATTTTTCCTCGACATCATTTTTGATAATCGCTTATGTACCATTTTTATATACAAGTTGCAAAATCCATCATTCGATCATCTATGGCGAGGGAGTCCTTGAATTAAGTATCAGTTTTGAGGTCATTTGGTGAGTAATTTTATCCATTTTATAATTAAGGGAGGTTTGCACAAATAGTTCACAACCTATGGCCTCCTTGGACAATCAGTCACAATTCTTCATTTTTTGCACCGATGCCCTCAATTTATTGTTTTGAGGGTGAAAATCATCCTTTTAGTCACAATTTGTCTGCACTGGTGTTTTTTATTTTGATTTTGATTTTTATTCTTTTTGTTAAAAGGACTGTTATATTTTTTATATCTAATTAAATCAAACACACGATAAAGGAAAAGAGATTGGAAAAAGAAAACAAAAATAAATTTATTATGTTGAGCACCGATATTTTCCAATTTAGGTTTTTGATCGTACAAAGTTCAAAATATCACAAGTGTATGGTATCATGTATAAGTAATATAATAATGAATAGAGTATCGTTCTTACGAGAGCTATGCTTAATTTAATATAAATTAATGTTAATTCTAGTTGAATAGTTGAGCTTTGATTGTCAATTATATACTAGTTTATATATTTGATTTAATTATTTTAATAAGCGATTTATGAAAGTTTTTGTAAAGTTTGGTTAAACGCGCACTAAGGTTTTGAATCCCCTTGTTAATCCGATTTTAAACAATTTACTATCATTACAATATGTATTCATTATTGTTGATCCATATTCTTAACTTATTTAATAATCTCTATTGAATGGAATTAAATATATCTTCTCACGTGAACTTCATATATATCTTAATAAAAGATGCAAGCATGAAAACAAATATTAAAACACAAGAATATCTATTGAAATCATGTAAGGCATATCAATATTTCTCAATCATCCATCTGACTTCACAACAATTGTCATAACATGCTTTCTATCTTATTATTTCTCTTGAATATAACAAAATTCAACATCAATCCAATTATTTATTAAATGAACTTTATCAATCACTATTTTGGAAGAATTATGGTTGCAAATTGAAGCTCACTATTCACGAAA
>NW_019242100.1:0-1665 GCF_002742605.1 Olea europaea var. sylvestris | reverse complement strand
TCAAGCTGTCAAATTTTAGCCAATTCCGACACAGTCGAGAAAAATGACGAAATTGCCCACGGCGCGCTTTTTGTTCACGATCAGCCAGTCAAATTGTAGCCAAATCCGACACAGTCGCAAAAAATGACGAAATTGCGCTCGGCGCTATTTTTCATTCTGATCAACCTATCAAATTTCAGCCAATTCCGACACAGTCGCGAAAAATGACAAAATTTTCCTCGGCGCTGTTTTTGTTCCCGATCAACCTGTCAAATTGTAGGAAAATCCGACACAGTCGCAAAAAATGACGAAATTGTCCCCGGCGCTGTTTTTGTTCCCGATCAACCAGTCAAATGGTTGCCAAATCCGACACAGTCGCAAAAAATGACGAAATTGCCCCCGGCGCGTTTTTTGTTTCCGATCAACCTGTCAAATTTTGGCCAATTCCGACACAGTCGCGAAAAATGACGAAATTGCCCCCGGCGCGAATTTTGTTCCCGATCAACCTGTCAAATATTAGCCAAATCCGACACAGTCGCGAAAAATGACGAAATTGACCCGGCGCGATTTTTGTTTCCGATCAACCTATCAAATTTCAGCCAATTCCGAGACAGTCGCGACAAATGACGAAATTGCCCCCGGCGCGGTTTTTGTTTCCGATCAACCTGTCAAATTTTAGCAAATTCCGGCACAGTCGTGAAAAATTACGAAATTGCCCCCGGCGTGATTTTTGTTTCCGATCAACCTGTCAAATTTCAACCGATTCCGACACAGTCGCGAAAAATGACGAAATTTCCCTCGGCGCAGTTTTTGCTCCCGATCAACATGTCAAATTTTAACCAATTCCGACAGAGTCGCAAAAAATGACGAAATTGCCCCCGGCGAGGTTTTTGTTTCCGATCAACCGGTCAAATTTTAGCCAATTCCGACACAGTCGCAAAAAATGACGAAATTGCCCCCGGCGCGATTTTTGTTTATGACCAACCTGTCAAATTTCAGCCAATTCCGAAATAGTTGCGAAAAATGACGAAATTGCCCCTGGCGCTGTTTTTGTTCCCGATCAACCAGTCAAATTGTTTCCAAATCCGACACAGTCGCAAAAATTGACGACATTGCACCCGGCGCGATTTTTCATTCTGATCAACCTGTCAAATTTCAGCCAATTCCGACACAGTCGCGAAAAATGACGAAATTGCCCCCGGCGCTGTTTTTGTTTCCGATCAACCAGTCAAATTTTAGCAAATTCCGGCACAGTCGTGAAAAATTACGAAATTGCCCCCGGCGTGATTTATGTTTCCGATCAACCTGTCAAATTTGCCCCCGGCGCGTTTTTTGTTTCCGATCAACCTGTCAAATTTTGGCCAATTCCGACACAGTCGCGAAAAATGACGAAATTGCCCCCGGCGCGATTTTTATTTCCGATCAACCTGTCAAATTTCAGCCAATTCCGACACAGTCGCGAAAAATGACGAAATTGCCCCCGGCGCGATTTTTGTTTCCTATCAACCTGTCTAATTTTAGCAAATTCCGGCACAGTCGTGAAAAATTACGAAATTGCCCCCGGCGTAATTTTTGTTTGCGATCAACCTGTCAAATTTCAGCCAATTTCGACACAGTCGCGAAAAATGACGAAATTGCCCCCGGCGCAGTTTTTGCTCCCGATCAACATGTCAAATTTTAACCAAT
>NW_019242099.1:0-1665 GCF_002742605.1 Olea europaea var. sylvestris | reverse complement strand
AGAAATGCAAGTGCTCATTCATTTGAAAAATGGCTGAAATCCCTCAAACGTCACGACGAAGCGGGGAGCTCAATCCAAAACGGACGCTACATTTCGAAAAAGTACTTATGTGCCCAAAGCGAACACCGTGTATAAAAGTTACGCTCAATTCTTCGTACGCCGACTATCCAAGCGTTCCAAATATAAAAGTGCTCATTCTATTAAAAAATGGCCGAAATCCCTCGAACGTCACGACGAAGTCGTGAGTTCAACCCAAAACGGTCGCTACATTTCCAAAATGTACGTGTGCAAAAGTTATGCTCAATTCTTCGTACGCCGACTATCCAAGCTTTCTAGAAATGCAAGTTCTCATTCTTTTGAAAAATGGCCGAAATCCCTCGAACGTCACGATGAAGTCGTGAGTTCAATAAAAAACGTTCGCTACATTTCCAAAAAGTACTTATGGGCCCGAAACGGACACCGTGTGCAAAAGTTACGATCAATTAATCGTGCGTCGACTATCCAAGCTTTCCAGAAGTTCAAGTGCTCATTCTTTCGAAAAATGGCTGAAATCCCTCAAACGTCAAGACGACGGAAAGAGCTCAATCCAAAACGGTCGCTACATTTTCAAAAAGTGCTTATGGGCCCAGAACGGACACCGTGTGCAAAAGTTACGCTCAATTCTTCGTACGCCGACTATCCAAGCGTTCCAAATATAAAAGTGCTCATTCTTTTGAAAAACGGCCGAAATCCCTCGAACGTCACGACAATGTCATGAGTTCAATCCAAAATGGTCGCAACATTTCCAAAAAGTAATTATGGGCCCAAAACGGACACCGTGTGCAAAAGTTACGCTTAATTCTTCGTACACCGACTATCCTAGCTTTCAAGAAATGCAATTGCTCATTCTTTCAAAAAATGGCTGAAATCTCTCAAACGTCACGACGAAGCGGAGAGCTCAATCCAAAACGGTCACTACATTTCCAAAAAGTACTTATGGGCCCAAAAATGGACACCGTGTGCAAAAGTTACGCTCAATTCTTCGTACGTCGACTATCCAAGCGTTCCAAATATAAAAGTGCCCATTCTTTCAAAAAATGGCCGAAATCCCTCGAACGTGACGCTGAAGTCGTTAGTTCAATCCAAAACGGTCGCTACATTTCCAAAAAGTACTTATGGGTCCAAAGCGGACACCGTGTTCAAAAGTTACACTGAATTCTTCGTACGCCGACTATCCAAGCTTTCCTGAAATGCAAGTTCTCATTCTTTTAAAAAAAGGCCGAAATCCCTCGAACATCACGATGAAGTCGTGAGTTCAATCAAAAACGGTCGCTACATTTCCAAAAAGTACTTATGGGCCCGAAACGGACAACGTGTGCAAAAGTTACGATCAATTCTTCGTGCGCCGACTATCCAAGCTTTCCAGAAGTGCAAGGGCTCATTCTTTCAAAAAATGGTTGATATCCCTCAAATGTCAGGACAAAGTCGTGAGTTCAATCCAAAACGATCGCTACATTTCCAAAATGTACTTATGGGCGCAAAAAGGACACCATGTGCAAAAGTTACGCTCAATTCTTCGTACGCCGACTATCCATGCTTTCCAAAAATGCAAGTGCACATTCCTTCGAAAAATGGCTGATATCCCTCAAAAGTCACGACGAAGTGGAGAGCTCAATCCAAAACGAT
>NW_019242098.1:0-1665 GCF_002742605.1 Olea europaea var. sylvestris | reverse complement strand
ATACTTAAATGTTATAAAATGTTGTAGTGTTTGTTTTTAATAGACTAGGCTATATCAGTAACATAGTTGTAGTATGTCAGTAACATAGTTGTAGTATGTGTATCAAAAACAACTTTTAATTAGAATGTATTTATAAAGTGGTTGGACAAATAAAAAATATTATGGTAATATATTTACAACCACCGTGCTTATTTTTGGTTAGCTTATTTAGGGTGGTGTAAATGATGTAAGTATTAGAGCCAAACACAAAGAATGGGAAAGATTTGCTAGCATTTGGAGCAATTGAAAAGCTAGAGGCCTCAATTGGAAGCTCGAGAATAGTCAAGAAGTTGTCCCATCTGAGTTAAAAAAATCTTGAGTTAGAGTGAGGTAATGCACCCTCCTTACTTTAGGAAGGCCTCTCAACTTAGTCTATTGAAAAGTGCATTTAGTGCACTTATTCGGGCTATATTACTAAACTTTCATATCGTCAAATTATTAATTTCTTTTTAACTTAGGTTAATTTTCGTTTATTTTAGTGTTGGATCTATTTTGAATCAATTGGAAAAGAAAGAATGATAAATTGGCCATTGAATGAAAGTTTGGGGACTAATTTCCGCATGTTAGAAATTGAAAGGCTTGATATGAACTAAAGAAGGACATTAGGTGCACAATTAATTGGACTCATGGATTGAAGTGCACTTTAAATGAACTGGGGACCTTGAAATGAAATTTATACTTGGCGGGATTTTTGCCATTAAGCCCTTCAATTGCCAATTCTGTTTCCATACCGATCGTTTATTGCAAGTTTCTTGATGTTGATTTCTGTATCTTCCGTTTTTCCAATAATCGCTATAAATACTCGAATTCAATTTTTTAAGAAATAAATGCAAATTGTCTGTGATAATCAAAATGAAAAGTTAACCATAGGTCAACAATTTTTCCTTTTTTTTATTATGACAAACAAGATGATTTGTAATATAACTAATTGATTAGGAGTTGAACGAATTGATAAGGACAATATTGAATTTAGCATTTTATGCATATATTCCACCTATTGTTTTCACTTATATTCCTCCTGTTTACATGTATTATATATTCCCCTTTTTAATGCTCCCCTGTCATGCATAATCATCTATCTAACTTCTCCCTTTTGTCATAAGCAAAAGTGGACATCAAGGCAAGCACACAAAATAACTGAAGATTTTAACTTAATTTTCTTCATGGTCTAAAGGCCATCACAAGTTTATGTAGCATATTAAGATTTGATAAGAGTTAAATAAATAAATTGTGCAGATGGGAATTTTTCTCAATCTAATATGCATTCGAGGAGAAGGCATAAATCAACTTTATAGTGTTACTTTCTTTATTACCTTTGTGGTGGATTTTCAACTTTGGAGGCTAGCATTGAAGTGTGTAATTACGTACTTAGCAATCATGTGGGATTCGTTTGTAGGGATTGCTGCCTTAATATGCTTCAATTTATTTGGATTTTTTTTTTGTTGCAAATAGGACACATTTTTGGATTATGAGAAAAGAATTACTATAGTTACAACTATCAATGAATTAGATTTTGATACAAATCTAATGAAATTATTGGAGGATAGATTTAAGGTCTCTGTTTTATAACTAGATCAAGATTTGATTCCTATAATTCGTTAACAAAATGGAGCAAATATGGTGATA
>NW_019242097.1:48232-111439 GCF_002742605.1 Olea europaea var. sylvestris | reverse complement strand
TGGCAAAAAATATAGCTCAAAAAGATTCCCTGAGATCTCAATCTAGTAGCCAACAATCTTGCTGTAAAATGAGTTATGGGTTGTAATTTGATCATTCTAGCTCGTAGCAAATTTTGGTTTGTAGGAAATGTATCAACCATATGCAAAATATAACATGTAATGCAGGTGAATAATTAGTCATTGTCATGATTTTTGCTATAGCTCCATTTTTTCGACTTCTACTTGTGGGGCAACATATCTTCTGACAAAGGTTTTTACTATTGCTTCATGTACGTGTGCATTTATATGATAGTGCAAGGTTGTTTGGATATGTCCAATTGTGGGTAATTCCATTTTCGTTCTACAAAATATCTTTGCATTGCTTAAAAATGGTGTCGTAGATGTTGAACTTCTATGCCTCATGTGTACATTTCAGCAAATTGCTAAAGTGTGTAGGCTACTGGACGGTCGTTCTCAACGGTTCAACTCTGCCAATCTCGATAGATGATAGAATCTCAGGCATATGTCGAGATTAACTGTCGGTATCGATAAATGAATTGTCCATACCGATGATTGATGTCAAATTTTCTCGACAGTTCACCTCACTACTGGCATGAGTTCGATTCATTAAATGTTGCATTTCTATGTTTTATCATGATCTAATTTGTGTTTTTCTCATTGTACCTTGTAGGAGAAATGGAGTTTGAGTTCCTCGTTTTGGAAAATGCTCGGTTGCAGAAGTTGGTCTAATGTGCTAGAAGTTGGTCTGTTGTTTCTTAGTTTGAATGTTGTAATGCGATAGCTAAAGATCAGCAGTGTGGGGTTAGTGTATAGTGAATGCATGGATTTTGCAAATAATAAATGGTTATGTACACTATAATTTGTTTTATAATGAAGGCACGAGCACTTTGTGTAGGAGTTCCTAATTTACTTGGACCATATTTTCTTCTTTTCGGATCAATTACAAAGTCGTTTGTCAATGATGATTGGGTTAAGATGACTAGCCATTAAAATTTTCCCATTTCAAGAAACCATGCTATAACTAATTTACAAGGACATTAATGTGAGTTTATTTTTTTATTGGGTTAAGATGATGAGCCATTTTTATAATTATGCCAAAGCCATGACAACCATGCTACGACTAATTTACAAAGTGCATAATGTGAGTTGCAGGAAACTTGAACCCATTGTTCACATGATTTAAGAGTCACAATATCCTAGTAATTATGTGGAAATGGGGGATAAAGGTATAATTATTTTATTGCCAACTAAATTTAGATGAGATTGGACTTTGTGATAGGGTAGTAAATGACCATAATTGCTTCCTCCCTTCAAGTTGATTATAAATAATATGTTGTCATTGTTAGTTACAAATAATGCACTTCATGAGCATTGAGAGACTTTCAAGTTCTCACATACACAAATTGTTTTATCAACTGCATTACGTCGACATAATGAGTTCGTCCACGAGAAGCAATGAATCGTTCAAGCTGATCATGTCTTTGCCAGTTCTCAGTTCATGCTCGTTATTTTCAATTTACATTTTCGTAATAATACTATTTAATGTTAGCGGTATTTATCATTTATGCGTCACTTGAGTCTACTATTTACAATTTACAAAATAAAATTTAGTTGGAGGGATTAAAATTATCATTTTGAACAGATTGTGATAGAAGGTTTTAAAGCAGTAGGTTGAATTATTTTGAACAAGCATAGAGCTGGAAGGCCTTTTATACGTTTTCAAAGAATCAAAAGTTTAAATTTTCTGACATGTTTTATACATTCCATATGTTGACATGTAGATCCATGTAGTATCAAAAAGGGAAAGGGTGACAACAGTTTTCAGGTATCGAAATCGACAATTAAATTATTTATCCCGACAGTTAAAATGTCATAACCCGACGATTTCGAAGATACTTTTTGATAGTTGAACTGTCATAATTTTCGGAAAAGCTTAAAAACATGCGTTTAATTGTTTGGAAGAAATTATTGAAAATATTAATGGTGATAATCAATTCTCAACTACAACATCACAATATCTTCCCACAAATAAAGAATGAATAATTCAATGCTTCATTAAATATGGAACCCTTCACATTTTCTAGAGGATGTTGATATTTTTTCCTTAAAAAATATATCAAAAATAAAATACATCAATAAATAAGATATTCAAAAAGTTCAATTAAAGATGACCAAGTTGTATTAAACATTTAAAGTAGCAAATTAAGACATGAAAAGATAAATTTCCTTTGAGATTGATCGATAGCTTTCCTTTGTTGATGATGGAATGAAGATGGTGAAGAAGAAGGTAGGGTTTGTATTCATAGGTGTTTGTGTGAGTGTGTTTTTTTTAAGTTTTCACTCCTTTTTTTTTAACAATAAAAATATTATACATTATAATATGAATATCTTAAATATTTAAAATAAATAAAACAAATCATCACATCACATCATTAATTGCATTCAAATCAAGCATTTATTGCTTCTAAAAAGGTGTAACAAGTGGGTAAAATGGACATTTCGCAGGAAAAAAAGACATTTTTGGAAGAAATTGGTGCAAATAAATTTTTTTTTTTGCATTTTTAATTTTAGTGACATTTACGTAAATTCCCCTTTAAATTATCATGTGCGACGGTTAGGTTCAGTATAGTTGCAACTCCTTAATTATTTGACGCATTAGTAAGTCTCGTGACTAAGTTCATGATAACTTTAGAAACTAAAGTGAGAGGCTAACTCTAAGCTCTCGGTAGCTCTCGATGGCTTTCTCATTGAATACCAACTTCTGTTATACGGTTATTTTTATTGTTGGTTGAAGTTCAACTTTCACTAGTACTATGTACGTTAGTGAAAACTATCCCATATTTAGGGGGAGTAGTGCCTCAGATAAATGTGCAATGACTGTTGCAAGACTATAAATCCTCGATGGATTGGCTCGTTGTTTCTTTGAGGTCAAGGGTGGAAGCCAATTGTAAGTCTTGATGATTCGGGACATCGGTAAGACCAGGCCTTAGCATAAGATCATCATTTGCGCTAGATTTGAGGTTGGTTGCAAGTCCTAGCTCATGAGTCAAAAGTTCTCATCCTCTATGTAAATGGTTCTGTCTAATCTTTTTGAATATCCAATTAAGGAGTTGGGCTCTCTTTAGACTCTCTCCATTAATTCATCGAGGTTATGGGTTCTCTGTCCCATTTGAAGACCCCAATGATGGAGTTGATGTACTCTTTGTGCCTCTCTTCATTAAATCATTGAGGACTACTGAATACTTGATAAGGGATTTAGGATTGTTAGATAAATAAAAAAGAAAATTAGAAATAATGCTGGAATCATATGTATAAAACAATGGAAAGAAAATATTACAAATTAACAATAAAATAGAAGAATTATGGTTGCTGATGTAGTAGCGGTATTGGAAAGAACAGAGGTCTATGTTGCACATAGCTTCTTTAAGACAGATTCTCCTGTAGTGCAAGAGAACTAATGACATCTATTAAAGGCAACCATTATTGCATTGCATTTTAAGGTAATCCATTAATGAATCACGTGTATTTCAATTCTTCGCACAGTCATGCTATAAAATTGAACTCTATATGCACTATCATGTCCAACACACTTCCAGATGCATGAAAGTTGCTATTCACAAGTTCTGCTCACCGTGATCACAGAAGCACTTAATAGCCTTGGTCGAAAACATAAACATATCATTATCCATCAAAAGCACTTAATCGTATGCTCAATATAATTGCAACACTTGTTTACAAATATAAACAAATGTATAATATGTACTAATCAATGTTCAAAATGTCTAATTGTTGCGTTACTATGATAATACTTCGGTCATATATCCAGACAAATAAACTTCTCCAAATATCACAATGGGAAAGTACGGCTTGAGTACTAGTTAATTTGATTATTCATCAATGTTCTTCACCCATTCGATGTGATTAAATGTGGCGATTAAGTATGGATATAAGACTATTAAAAGACGGTTATGAACATAGAAAAATGAGGAAAAAACGTAAAACCCAAACTTCGATAATAATTTGAGTCATATATGAAATTTGTCTTAGAGATACACCATTTGACACGTACACTCTAGGATGTAAGAGAATATAAAAGTCATTGTTTGGCATTAATTTATAATTTATTTATAATCGGTTAAATTACTTTTTATTCACATATATTTTTAGGACTAATAAATACTACTCATTTATCCATTTAGTTGTTTATATTTTAAACCGGTTATAAATAACTCCCAACCATGATATGTTCCTTAAAACCCTTTCCCATGAAACTCAAGAGAGCAAGACTCCAAAAAAGCTTGTTTGGCTGTATAATTGAAAGAGTGTTTCTAGTTATTACTGTTTGAAAAGAGTAGCTTTTAACTTAGGATATGTTTTCGTTCGGTTATAGTAATTTGCAAGTTTCAAGTTGTTATCTATCGTGGCATTATTCTTGCAATTGATCTACTTATGGGGGTCTCTTATGGAGGCAATAATGGATATGCTGGATTATCATCAGATGGGCACACCATCACGCGGGTTGTTCTATAAAATTCAAATGAAACTGCACCATTATTTCCCAATTTAACTGTCCTAATAACAAGTTGGTTACCAACTTCAAAAAAATGAATAAATTAGTTTCATACGTTTCACTATACTCCCGTCGTCAATAATAAGAATCATCCAAATATCCCTGAAATTTCTAACTTTCTAAAGCTAAAGTTTTACTTTTCAAGTTGAAGCGATGTATATTCTACAGGGGCACCAAATAATATAACGAAGATTTAGACAACTTCTAATTGATTTTGTATTTATAAAACTATAATTAAATATACCGTGGGGACCAAAGGTAACCGTGGGGACCCCAATCCCTAATTCAATCTGGATCAGGATACCTGTAGGGACTCTAATCCAGAGATTTGTTGAGATGCTAATTTGATTGATGTTTTGCACTGTTGAATGACAAGATTACCAATAATTGACTATGGATAAAAGGCATTCTTAATTCGGATTTTTTTTATTTTTATTTTTATCACCAATCTGTACTGTTGGATTTGATCCTGATGCTTCACTACTCATTGGGCTCTAGTTTCTGGTGTTGGGTTGTTTTAACTTGGGCCGATTGATGATTATGTTTGGCCCTTTGATTACCCATTACCAAATCATGTTTCAGTAACATGATGTTGGCCTCTAGAGATACTTTTGATCTGGAACATCCATCTGCTAGAATTGTAGTCGTTGGATATGTGGTTACACTTGGAATATATAAAGCTTTTCTTTGCTTCATAACGATTGAGTTTTTGTGTGTGATGTTCTAGGATTTTTCTTTTTTTGCTCTCTTTCTGCAATCTTGATGTCTTTCTTAGTAAATCTCTAGAGTGTTGGTTTTGATTTTTTGATAGACGATTGGATAGAGGAAATTGTAAAGATTACATTGTCATCGTGTTTGAAACAAAGGCGAGAGGAGGAAATTGAAGAAATCTCTCTGATTTCTTCATACATTTGCACTGGTTCTTGGCGATTTCTTAGTGGAATTGAGTGTAATCTACTTGTAAATGTTCAACGGGTGAGTAGGCTTGAAGCTAAACATTCGGGCCTTTGTGGCGAAAATTTTTCATGCTCATTTACTTTTTTGCAAATGGTCGTTAAAATTCTTTGTGAATTTGATTCTGAGACCAACAAGTGGTATCAAAGCAAAGAAATTCTGTCCATCAGACGTTTGGGTTTGATTTTATTTTTTTTTTCGAAACCCTACTTTACATTTTTGGATCTGGAAACTCTTAAATTTTTTAATGGTTTCTAGAATAAATCATCTTTAAAAGTTTTCTCCTAGTAAAATTGTTCTTCACTTCAACCTTCGGTTGGATTTTTTATTTTTTATTATTATTATTTTTTTTCAATGATCTAGTGTTTTCCAAACTTTTGATGAATACTAGTGTTGGGTCTTTTTGATCTTGAAATTTTTTGAGAAATACCTTTTGATTTGCTTCTAATCTGGATGTTTCTTGGTGTTTACTGAGTTTTTGCCGATTTGACTCTTGACTCACCAGTGAGTTGGTGTGATATCTTAAAACTCTTCCAGAGTGCTAGTAAGTTGGGCTGACTCACCCCGAGTTTTTCTGTTATCCTTGACTTATTGTTGAGTTGTGCTGAGTCACTATGACACATGGAGCATTTGCGCATAACTCTGGATTTGAGTACTGGTTCTAATATTTCATCCCTATCTTACTTTACTAAAACTTTAAAGTTTCAACTCTGGTATAATTTTTCATACTCTTTACTTTTGTTCAGACACATTAAAATGTTATTGTCGAATTTTTGACCTGGTATTAAGGTAATTGATCTACCATTGCTTTCCTTTGTTCAAGATCTCTAGAGAGGATCTGGAAATCTGAGAGAGTAGTGGATCTACGTGTCATCACCTCTTAAACCTGTCAAACTAACAATACAATCCTTTATATCCGTCTGAGTCGGTCATTGTATTGTTATATAATTCTGAATTGCCTGGATTGTATAATCTATTTTTATAAACTATATAAATGGAATGGTAAGAAGAATTTTCTATGATACTCTTGTCTTATTTTGAAATTTGCATATCTTATAATCTCCTTAGATTGCTTGAATCTATTATACTTTGTGTGTTGTATAATTCTGATTATGTGACATTATCTACTATTATGACAATTGCACACAAATTTAAAGTAGAAGTTTGGAAAGGGACCAAGGATTTTAATGTCTGACCTCAAAAGATGAAGTCCTATTCTTACAACAGAGGTGTGTTGCCACTCTTGATGGATCATGGGTATTGAAATTAGTGTCTATAGGAGACAAGAATTAGATGAGGTTTCTTGGAGTACAATCTTCCTATACCAGTTTGATAGTGTGATAAGAAAGATTATGGAAACTATAACTACTGCAGCTTTTTGGACTAATTTAGGTTTCCTCTACTTAACTAAGACAATGCCTAATAAATACTATCTCCTTAGACAATTCTATAATTTCAGATTTGATACCTCCTCTATTTTAGAAGAAAACATTGATAATTTCACTAAATTGATTCAAGATCTTGCTAATTCTGATGTGAAGCTATCTGATAATCAACAAATTTTTGGATTGTTGAATGCTTTAGGTGATAAATATAGAGAACTTATAAATGCTTTAGAATATGGAAGAGATGATTTGACCATTGATATTATTATCTCAGCCTTAAGGATTAAACATTAAAGAGAAGTTGAATCAAAATAAAAAAAGAAATCAATGCAATTTTAACTCTCTAAAAGCGAGGAGATCTCAAGGTTCCAAATTTAGAAATAAGATCAAGAGTAAACTGAAATCTAAGAATCAAGATAGAAAGTATTATTATTGTTGTAAAACCGGACATCTTATGAAAGATTGTTTCAAAAAGTTATCTTGTATGAATGGAAAACCTAATTCTGATGGCTTAGCTTGGAATGATGAATCTGAAGTGAAATGAGTTGTCCTTGTTACTTCAACTAAAAGAAACCCAAAGGAATGGGTTCTTGACTTTGGCTGTTCTCTTCATCTGTATCCCACTAAAGAATGGTTTACCATGTTTAATGATTTGAATGGTGGTCAAGTCGAAATGAGTAATGATATGACTTGCAAAATAAAAGGAATTGGTAAAGTTAACCTTCGTTGGAAAACAGTCATATTCTTAAGCTTTCCTTAACAAGATTTGTTCCTGATCATTAAAGGAATATGATTTCCATGGGTAAATTGGATAGTAAATATGAGATTAAAATCCATAAAGGATTCACCAAATTGAATCTCAATTCTAGAGAGATAATCTCCTCAACCAAGGTTATGAAATCTACACACTTTGAGCTGAACCATTAGTTGGAAATCTATTAGCTGCTATTCAATCCTCTTATATAATCCATGATCTGGCATAAAAGACTATGGCATGTTAGTGAAAAGGGATTGATGATTCTTAACGAACTTGGATGTTTTGGAAAAAGATGATGTTAAGAGTTTGAAATTTAGAGAAGATTGTGTCATTGGAAAACAAAACAAACTATCCTTCAAAACAATAATTCATAAATCCACATCAATACTTGATTATTTACATGCTAACCTTTGGGGTGTAGCATTAGCAAGCACTTTGAGTGAATTTAAATTATATCTACTGATTGTAGATGATTTTTCAAAAAAAAAAATTTGGACTTTCCTTTTAAAACAAAATATGGCACCTTCCAAAATTTTAAATAATGGAAATTGATGATTGAAAATCAAACAAATAAGAAAATCAAAGCACTTAGAACCGATAATAGGCTTGAATTTAGTAAAACTGAATTTGATCTCTTTGGTAAAGAATTTTTGTATCTTAAGGCATAAAACAACAATATACACTCCTCAACAAAATGGGTTTTCTAAGAGAATGAACAAAACATTACTTGAAAAGGTTAGATGTATGTTGTTAAGTTCCGACCTTCCAAAACTGTTTTAGGGTGAAGCCTTAAAGACTGTTAGTTATCTGATAAATATGATTCCTTCTAGTGCTATTGATTACAAAATCCCTAAATCACTATGGTCTGGAATGTTCCCAAATTATTCCAAACTTAAAGTATTTGGTTGCGCTGCTTACTCACACCAAAATGAAGGCAAACTTGAACTCAGATCTCTAAAATATATTTTCTTGGGTTATGGTGAAGAGACTAAGGGATATAAGCTGTTGGGTTTTTTATACCCAATAAATCCCGGGCTATGATATTAACGTGGGTTAATATTATTTCATAGGCATAGGCCGATGAATGAAATAAGTCCAACAACCAAGGTCATGAGCTACACTCGGCCCAATTGTATTCCTTATTGATGGCTTGAATCTTGGCTCGTTTACTCCTTTAATGGCCCAACTTAAAACCTAACCCTAGAGTATATATCTGGCTATAACCCTAGCCACTTTCATATGATGATTGTGTGATTTTGAGAGAAGGAACAAGAGAATTCCGGCTGCCCCCCTTTGTGTGAGAAAAAAGGTGTCCAAAAGTGTCCAGAACGCTGGTATAACGTGTGCAATTGGTGGTTCTTTCATAGTATACCTTTGTGGCGATAAATCATCATCCTTTCTTGTCCTACGTGGGTAAGATTGAATAACAACCAAGGTGAATCAATTGGTTGTGGTTTGGAGCCGATTGGATTGGTTGTTGGTAAAGAAAGGTACGTTGGACTGACCTGAAAAATCACCGTTTGAAGATCTTTCAAGAGAGCTTCCGCAACAATTGATATCAGAGCTTCAAGATGAAGGTTTTGGCTCGTGAAATCTACCAGAAATCGTCCAGAAAATCGATAGAAATGCAGCAAAAATCAGATCGAAGAAGCTGTCCAAAAACTGTTAAAATCAGTCTCTGTTTTTCGCGTTTTCTGATCAATCCAGAAGGGGTTTGGAAAAATGGAGACCACTAGCGTGACGTGTAGGAGGAGATGAACCCTGCAGACTGGAGCGTGTCAGTCGACGGCGGCGCGTGTGGTGGCGCGTGAGGCCCATGCGCAGAGGAAAGGAGACGCGCATGAGGGAGCGTGGAGCATTTTTTGGCTACGGTCTCTTCATGCAGTTTGTTCATCATATTATTTCTGACATTTTTCATGTTGAAAGTTTTCTGTTTCAGGGTACGCAGTAGAATCTGGACAGCGTTGTTCTTTGGAGTTCGGGACTCGATCGTGATTTTTTGGTTGCTACATGGTCCAGAGACTTTAGGACGAATAGTGGTGGTCCTAAAGTGATATATTTTCAACTCTTGTAATTTAAGGACTCAGATAGGTCCGCTCTGGTATATTGGCTTAACTTAGTTTAAATTTCAGCATTAGCAGATCATCGTGTAGGGTGATCGTTAGGATTGGAGGTTGTCATTGTTTGGCAACCATTGCTTGTGCTAGAAAATTTAGGAATTATTTGCTCTATTTTTGAAGTGTTGAGTTTTGATTGCAAGTTGGTAGTTAATTTTGTGTTTTACTTGTCATATAGTCACTGTGTGAGACTTGTTGCGTGGAAATTTGAACTTTTGTTTATATACCTTCGTGTTGCATTGATTTTCCTGTTAGAACACCTGGACTTGACCCGTTCGAACATTCCCTTGATCTAAGATCGTGAATCTTACGAAACTTTAGGAATCTAGAACGGTGTATATTGCAGTCGTAGGATAACTTTGTGTGACCTATCTGTGCTTTTGGTTGTTCTAGTTTTTAAAAATGTCTTCACGCTTTGAAGTTAGAATTTTTAATGGAAAATGAGATTTTTCAATTTGGCAACAAAAGATGAAGGGTATTTTGGTCCAACAAAAAGTTTTAAAGGTCGTAGATGGCAAATTTCTTACAAATTTAATAGAAATACAAAAAGAAGAGTATGATGAACTTGTATACACTTTAATTATTTTACACCTGTCTGATACTGTTTTGAGAAAAGTAGGAAAACTAAATTCTACAAAACAACTTTGGGAAAAGTTGGAGGACTTATATTTGCTTAAGTCAACTCCTAATAAATTGTACTTACTTAAACGATTTTTCAACTTTAAAATGGATCCTTCAAAGGATCTTGATGATAATTTAGATGTCTTTAACAAGTTAGTTCAAGACATCATTAATTGTAATGAAGAGGTATCTGAAACGTATAAGGCTATTATCCTACTTAATTCAATAACTGATTCATTTAGGGAAGTTAAGAATGCAATTAAGTATGGTGGGGACACCTTAACACCCGAAATTATCATAGACTCACTTAGGAGTAAAGGGATGGAGATTAAGGCTGAAAAAGAGGATAAGAGGAGTGGCGAGTTATATATGATGAGAAGTAGGATGAAATTTAAGCAAATGAATTTGGGAAGAACTCAAGATGGTAGTGATTCGAGTAGTGACCCGAGTGATGAGGGTAGTAAGAAGAAGGGAAAGGGATAAGACAAGTCTAGTGGTAGAAGGTGTTACAATTGTGGTAAGTCTGGACACTTTATTAGGGACTGTCCCAAGAAAAAAGATAAGCTAAAGGGTAAGATGAGAGGTGAGACGAATTTGGTTGAGGGGTCGAGTTATGACCCCAGTGATGTTTATTAAGTGTAAACCTAGTCACTGTATATGCATCTATATGTGATCCTTTCTGCATGTGCATGATTGTCTAAATTTTGTTGCATGATTATCTGCTACATTTCAATGTGTTTGATATGTGCATTTGCATGAATTTGAGACATTAGGATTACTTGGTATAATTGATTGCATGCATAGTGGGTTAGGATGCATTAGCAGTGTGTTGTGTGTCTTTTGGTGAGGTGGAGTATAGATGCCTAGGGGTACATGGTGGTTTGTACCTGGGATGTGGAGTGTGACATATGGATCACGAGTGGAGATGTGATCAAATGTCTAGGATCATTTATCTGGAAAGAGACCTTGATCAGGTGGAGTGTGAGAGAGGCACTTCTATCACTTCTGTTAGGTGGAGATCCATTATCCACGTAGGTTGGGAGAAGTGATGTGGAGATAGAGAATTATCCCATGGACTTAGGATCTATTGTGACTTACCAGTTAGACATGAGTTGAGTGATCTGTCTAGTGAGCTTGGTGGATGATGAGAGGAGATATGTGTTCTCGAGGTGTGAGCAACACGGAATGGGATATGATAAGTGTGGTAAAATCTTTTCTTAGTGTCATTTATGCATGTGTTGCATATGTGGTTGACCGTGATTTGATTGACTTGGTGTTAATCGATGGTTCTATGTGAACGTGTTTTTTGAAAAGATCTGTATTTGTTATCCTATAGTATATCGTCATCGCACGTGTATTTGCTCTTAATTGTTTACTGTTAAATATTTGCTTCTATTTGGGTGTTTTTAACCTTAGCCCTAGTGAGTACATGGAGCAGGTATGATATGTGTTTCAATTTGGAAATACGAGGTAAGGTCTGTGATCCAATTTTATTGGCTACCTTGATTATGCAAGTGTTAACTGTGTGTTTTGATTGCTTGCAGATTTATTGGGCATCATGGTGGAGATTTGTTGGGTTTTTGATACCCAATAAATCCCGGGCTATGATGTTAACGTGGGTTAATATTATTTCATAGGCATAGGCCGATGAATGAAATAAGTCCAATAACCAAGTCCATGAGCTACACTCAGCCCAATTGTATTCCTTATGGATGACTCGAATCTTGGCTCGTTTACTCCTTTAGTGGCCCAACTTAAAGCCTAACCCTAGAGTATATATTTGGCTATAACCCTAGCCACTTTCATATGATGATTGTGTGATTTTGAGAGAAAGAACAAGAGAATCCCGGCTGCTCCCTTTGTGTGAGAAAAAAGGTGCCCAGAAGTGTCCAGAACGTTGGTATAACGTGTGCAATTGGTGGTTCTTTCATAGTATACCTTTGTGATGTCTTCTCTTAGCCTTTGTGGCGATAAATCATCATCTTTTCTTGTCCTATGTGGGTAAGATTGAATAACAACCAAGGTGAACCAATTGGTTGTGGTTTGGAGCCGATTGGATTGGTTGTTGGTAGAGAAAGGTACGTTGGACTGAGCTTGGAAAACCACCATTTGAAGATCTTTCAAGAGAGCTTCCGCAACATAAGCTTTGGATAAAGGAACAACATGGGTTTAAAGTCATCATAAGTTGAAATATTATCTTTAATGAAAATGTCCTTCCTTGTAATAGTTCTGGAAACTAGAAACAACTTGAATCTGACATTGTTAAAGAAACTCTTTTGAAAAGAAATTAAGATAATTATGCTAAACCTATTGATATTATTGAGGTAGAGACTACTCAGTCTGAAATAGATCAACCTCAAAATGAATCCTATACAAACACCCTTTCAGACTATCAGTTCACTAGAGACAAAGCTGTAAAAAAATAGGCATTCTTCGACTAGAATTAATAACGATGAATTTGTTACCTTCTACTCTCAATTGGAATCTGTTAATTCTGAACCCACAACTTTTGAAGAAACCATTAACTATAAAGAATCCAAACTGTGGATGGGGCCTTTGAGAGAAGAAATTGACTCATTAATTAGAAATAAGACATGGATTCTAGTTAATAAACCAAAAGATCAAAAAGTTGTTGATTACAAGTGGGTCTACAAAGTGAAAGAGAGAGACCCTAATAATGAAGGTAAAAGATATGAAGCCAGATTAGTGGTCAAAAGTTTTACACAAAGAAAGAGATTAGAATTTCGCTTGCTCTTTTCTGCACACTTCAACTGGGAATTGGATCAACTTGACGTCAAAATTGTCTTTTTAAATAGTGACCTTGATGAAATAATTTATATGAATCATGTCTATCTTTTAAAGAAGTCACTTTATGGTTTGAGGCAAGCACATAGGCAATAGTATGAGAAATTAACTCATATATTCAAAGCATGGGATTATCTAAGAGCAGTTTTGATTCATGCCTTTACTTCAACGGCTCTGGTGGATCTTATTCCATTTTACTCTTATATATTGATGATATGCTTTTTGCTTTTCATGATATATCTGAAATTGATTTTGTCAAATCAAGATTAAAGGTTGAATTTGAAATGAAAGATCTAGGACAAGCTAAAAAAATCTTAGGAATGGAAATAAAAAGATATAAGAGCAATTGTGTGCTCTATGTAAAACATTCTGACTCTGTAAAATAAGGTTTTAGAAAAATTCTCTATGATTGAAAGTAAACATGTATCTTTACCCTCTTTAAATTATCAAGTGAACAATCTCCTCAAATTGATGAAGAATCTGATAGGATGAGAAAAATACCTTATTCAAATGTTGCTGACTCAATTATGTATTTTATGATATGTTCTAGACTTGATTTAGCTCATAGTATTAGTATTTTGAGTAGATTTATGGCTAACCTAGGTAAAACTAACTGGTTAGCAATAAAATGGATGCTAAGATACTTAAAGGGTTCACTTGACTTAGGTTTAAATTTTCAAAGGTGTAATGAAGTTATGATTTTGAAAGGATATAATGATTCTAACTTTGTAGGTGATTTGGATAAAAGAAGATCAACCTCCTCTTATGTTTTTACCCTCAGTAATGATTGTATAAGTTCGAAATCTCAACTACAAAACTTGTAGCTTTATCTTCTACTAAAGTCGAATCCATTGCAGTGTGTGATGCTTTGAAAGAAGGACTATGGCTGATCTATTGACTGAAATTGGTTTTATGAATGAAGTAGTTAAAATATTTATAGATAATCAAAGTGTCATACGCTTAAGTAAAAACCTTGTATATTATGATAGAACTAAAAGTTTCACTTTGTAAAAAACATTGTTGAAGCAAGAATGATAAATTTGATTAAAATTCAAACTGAATACAATCCTTTTGATATCGGTACTAAAATTCTACCGCCAAACAGGATTAAGAATTGCTTAACAATTTTGAATATTATGTGAAAGAAACAAATTTATTAGTGAATTTTTCTTTACTTTTCTGTTTTCTGAGCCTTTACTATTTTTTTTCTAGGTACCTTCAGAGCAAATGAAACTTCCTAGTAACGTTCGATTCTACTAAAATGATCCATGAATAGTTTATCAAGGTAGAGATTGTTGAATTTGGGCACGATGCTTCACTATTCATTGGGCTCTAGTTTTATGGCATTGGGCTGTTTTTACTTAGGCCGATTGATGATCATGTTTGGCCCTTTGATCATTCGTTACCAAATTCTGTTTTAGTAACACGACTTTGGCCTCTAGAGATACTTTTAATCTTGACCCTCCATCTACTAGAATAATAGCCGCTGGATCTGTGGTTACACTTGGAATATATAAAGCATCTCTCTCCTTCATAATGATTGAGTTTTCGTGTGTGATGTTTTAGGGGTTTCTCGTTTTGCTCTCTTTTTGTAATCTTGATGTCTTTCCTTGTAAATCTCTTGAGTATTGGTTTTGATTGTTTTTTGGTAAATGATTAGTGAGAGGAAATAGTAAAGATTGCGTTGTCTATGTTTGAAAGAGAGGCGAGGGGAAACTAAAGAATTCTATTTCCTCATACATTTGTACTGGTTCTTGGTGATTTCTTAGTGGAATTGAGCGTAATTTACTTGTAGATGCTCAACGAGTGAGTAGGCTTGAAACTGAATATCCAGGCTTTTGTTGCGAAAACTCTTCTTGTTCATTTACTTTTTTGCAAACGTTTGTTAAAATTCTTTGTGAATTTGATTCTAAGACCAACATGTACTGTACCATTGGTCTACATTGGAAAGAGAACTACTACCAGTTCATGCACTAACAAAAAGGCATTTTTTCATCTTCAAGCTCTCTAAAGTCTAAACAGATATTGTTGTTAACATTTTTTTTAATTCTATTTCGTCTTTAGCCACCTTAAATATACCGACAAGCCAAATATGTACAAATGCGAAAGCATTTTGCCATGATTTTTACTTTTTTTCTTATGTTGTGCAGATGTAGCAAAATTGAGTATTAGATAACATATAAAATATAGAACAAACCATAAGTTAAGGAAAGGACCAAATTAAAGGGCAAATACAGAAAAGTTTTGCATGCTCAAACACAAGCTCCTTACAAATTTTAGCACCAAAAGAGTCCTAAGTATAGAATGCATACTGAAAGATTTCAAATCTTACCACTAGATAGTCTATGTATATGCTTAGATATATAGGAGAAATAATGAAGTAGGCAAACTATTACTCTTTTGACGTAAAAAGAAAAGGCCACAACTTATAGGATATAGTCAATGCATGGACAATTTTTGTTACAATCCATTTCATTTAGTCAAAAATCAAAAGTTAACTCGCAAAGTCAAAGTCAAAGTCTAATTAGGACTTGAATTGATCAAATTATTTTATTGGGATTTATTTTACTATTGATAATGCTTAAGGGTTAAAAAAAAGGGAAGTTGGGGATTTATTTTTCTAGTATTGAAGATAAGTATTATTTTATTGGGGTTTATTTTATAATTGATCATACTTAAGGGTTAAAAAAATGGAAGTTGGGGATTTACTTTTCAAGTATTGAAAGATAATTATTTAATGAAGTTTTCTCTGAAGGTTAGAGAACTTCCTTTGCAATTATGAGTTAGTGCTCCACTAACTTGGCAATTAAACCCATTTTTCAATGGCATACATACAGAAAGTTGAAGGACATGGTACAGAGAGGCTGAAAACCGAAAAAAGAAAAGAAGGAAAAAGAGAAAGAAAAGAGAAAAGAAAGAAAAGAAAGGAGAAAAAGAAAGAAGAAATGAGGAAGAAAAATTAGGTGCATACTTCTTCTATTTATATATTTTCTTCAAGAGGTAAATGAATAAATTTATGTTGAATTTCTAGGGTTTTGACTTCTGGTTTAAATTTTCAGATTTAGGAGGATAAGAGTATAAATTGAAATTCAAGTTTCTTGATCTTTAATTTCCAATTGCATTAAGATTAACAATACTACTTTTAGCAAATCCTAAATTTCTAATTGGATGCTTCAATAAGGATAGTTTGCGAAAATGATTATATTGATGGAATTACTCGTGAAAGTATGAAATTTTGGAATGAGATGAAAATTAAATCAGTTGAGCTGTTGGTGCTAGTTTGTACTAGATTGTAGGATGCAACTACTATTGTGATTCGAATGAAGATAAATTTGGACATAATACATATTTGTGAAGGTATTAGAAAGTAGAATTATCTCCAATTGATTAAAGATAACTTGAAAGTTTTACTCAAGTATCGAGAAAGTTAGTTTAAGTATTATAACATTACATATTAAAGGTTTCTTGATTTGGTAGTAGCTAAATTGGTTATTCTATTTCTGATGGTGACAAAGAGATCGAAAAAGCTTACAGATCATTCTAGTCCGTAACTTGTATTGAGTGAGTGAATATCTACTTTTTAGAAATAAGCACTTATCTAAAGTATATTAGTTCTCAAGCTTATATGAAATAATTGTTATTATATTTCTTATAGTAAATTATATAAGCTGCAAAAGTTATCTATTTCAAATGATTGATTTAGAATGTATGATTTTCAAAATAAAGTTATTTTTTATATAAGAAATTCTTTTAAAAGTTAAATCCAATTCAGGGGTTGTTTGAGCAGCATTTTTATTTTTTCCTCAAAAAATACAATTTGAAATAGTATCATGATGGATAATGTGTGGTTAAAAAATAAAAATAAAAAGTTTTAGGCTTGCGTGTAATATTATTTTATTGAAAAATGGGTGGTTAAATTGGTATCAAATCACTGTTAAAGAATATATTTTGATGGAAAAATAAGGCTTAAACAAGGGCTCAGTTAAACAATTTCATTCACTTATTATATCAGTATTAAATATTTTAGCATATCTAAAATTATTTTTAAAATTACCAAAAAGAACTTAAGTGATTTTACCCATAGTCTGTACTTGTATGAATGTATTTCCACAGTGTATGACCCCATATGGTTATTTTACACGCTCTGCAGCAGTGTGATTGTGTTTCTATAATGTATGATTAGTTATGGTGATTTTATCTGCTATATACTATGGGTAATGCATTTCCATAGTACATGATCAAATTATAACCTTTGGGAAGCTCTGCATGCGTATTACCAAAATTATGGAATTTTAAAACTTAATATCTTTGCCATGTATATTGGTATTAATCGATGCATGAGTAAGGTTATTTAGGATACTTTTTTTTATTTGATTTTTAAGTATTACTACAACTTATCGAATTTCAAATTATAGAATTAGTTGATTTAGTTCATTGAATAAAGATTTCAGATTATATTATAAAGTAACAACAGGTTTTTATAGATTTTTATGAATATCAGATTATAAATATTCGTTATACTTTAGACTTGTTTATTAAGAGTAAAGAACAAAGGATTTTATGATTCTATCATGTTTCAATTTTAAAGGTTATTATCAAGTTTCAGAATTTCTTCAAGTCATAATAGAGTAAGTGAAGCTTTACAATAATTATGCACAAAACTAAATGTATACTAATTACGAGTTATCAACTCACTAAGTTACAAATTCATATATTTTGTGACTCTTTGCTTGAGTTGAGCAGCATTGGAGCTTGTTGATCCACCGGGTCAAGCTACACATTATCATTAGTTGTACAAGTCACTTTGTTAGTTTAGATAGTTCATATTTCTTTTAATATACATATAAATGTTGTTTGAAAAGTTAATTTGTAATTCATGTATTCATATCATGGACTCTCTGCATATTTGGTATCTTTTGTATGTGTTGTGCATTTGGAATCTTTTGGCTTGCAAAGAAGTGTAAATATCATTTCAGTGCACTTTATTTTGAATAGTTTGTGTTTTGAGGGGCAGGTGTAACCTATTTTAAATTACATGTACAGGTTTGAGAACATTAATTATTGTTCAGATGGTTTTAGATACTTTAGAGGAAACTTTGTCAATTTTTATTTATTTTTTTCAAATTGCTCACAGTCAAAGTAGGCCAAAGTTGCCTTGGTAGTGAGTTTGATGCTTAGCTAGTATCTACCATCGTTGCACGTCTTGTGTTGGGTCTATTAGGGTGATTTGGGATGGGTCGTGTCGGTTTTTATTAATTGTGACAATGGATTTTGATCTTATATCTTCTCTACTTTGATAATTTAATAAGTCACTTATTAAAAAGTTTAAAACACTAAAAAACAAATTTCCTTACCTGAATTTTATGTTGATGAGTTGAATTCTTGGAAATTTTCTTAAGGTAATTTAACCATAATCTGACAATAGAATAAAATATTCTTCGTAAATTGATCTTGTATATTTGGTCGCGTAGAACTATTTATTAACTTTAGATTTAAAAGAAGAAAGAAATACGAAAGACAAGTATTTATATCAACAAATATTTCTGCTTGTTTAGGAGTACCTATATTAAAATTTAAGTAGCAAGTCTCACGTGAATGAAAAGTGTGATTAATCAACTTGTACCATAATATATCTCATTATTGTCATAACCTAAAGTTAAAGTCATGGTCCAAAAGAAAAAAAAAATCGTCAAAACATGATTTGAAATTAATAAAAGGTAGTTTTGATTAATCGATTAGTTGTTATCACCCATAGAATATAAATAAGATTTCAATAAGTTGCATGAAAAAAAAAATACCTTGTTTAACCATTCGGGTCACATTTTTAAAATATTAATTTACAATTAATATAATAATTCCAATAAAGTGATTGTTCCACCAAATAGGAATACAATTATACACAAAAGTACAGACGCCAATTCAACAGTGATCAACTCTGGATCACCTTGATTATATAAAGAGATCTCTAGAAATCTTTAAGGCCCCTTTAGGATCTCAAACCCTATCCAACATATCCGACATCAAATATTAATAAATCTATGGATAAGTTCTTTTCAATGTTTTCATTACAAGAAGATGATGATTTCTTGCTGGAAAGCCCAACTTTTTCTATAACCTGTCCAGAATTCATTATCACACAAGATCTAGGAGTTAGTCGTGATTCCCTTTCTTCATTACAACGACAAGGGACAACCTTAAAGAACAACAATAACAATAAGGGTAAAAGGAAGTGCGTATCTAATGAGTGTCCCGAAGATGTCTTGATGAAAAAAATAGTGCACCGGGAAGTTGAAAGACAAAGGAGAAAATCAATGGCCAACCTTTATGATTCGCTCCGTTCTGTGATTCGTCCAGAACTTCTCAAGGTGAAGAAAAGCATTTCCTTCTTCAATTTCTATGTTTTCACTTAATGAAAATTATTCAGCATTTATGTATATTTTATCTTTCAGTTAATAATAAATACATCGCAGGGGACTACTAAATCCCTTCTGGGCTTTACTATTTTATAATCATGAAACTCTTTCGTTTATGAAATATTTGCTATGTTGAATTGGATATATATGAAACAGAGATAAGGAAGAAAATGAAGTTAAAATCTTTTTCATTAGGTAGCGTAGTTTTTTTAGCAGTTTGTGCTTATAGTATGTATATATGTCTCTTATTGTAGAGTAGGCTTTCAATCTCCCATAATATTCATAGGCTTCAAATTACATAAGATACCAGCAAAATAACGTATGTGAATTGAGGAAAAATTGGTTAAACATTTCATCATCATCGTGCCTAGTGTCGATCCATACTACGTACTCTTATACACATATATTCTAGGGAAACATTCCATATCAGATCGTATTTATGAGGCTGCAACTCAGTTAAGATCGATGCCTAGAAACTAATATAAGGGTCCTGGAAAACAAGAGGATCAAAATCTTCTTCATTATATATGTGCTCATGTTAAATGCATGTCTCTTATTCAGTAGGTTAAATATTTCATAGGATGCCAGCACCATAATAAAAGGGAAAAGGAAAGCAAGAAGTTTAAAAACTTCTTCATTGTCTTTTGTAATGTTATCATACGTGCTCGTGATACTTGTATATGTTTCTGTTTATAGGGAAAGGATTCCAGGCTGCTTCATGCATATTTATGAGGCCGGAAATGACATAAAATGCCTGAAAAATAATATAAGCGAATTGAGGAAGAAGATAGTTAAAATCTATAATCATGGGAAATGTTGTTTAGTACATGATGCTCGTTATAAGTATATATGTACATGTCTCTTTTTCTGAGGTAATTGTTTCACATCCGATCATTTACTCACTGGGCTCCAAATTATGTAAGATGACTGCAAAATATTATAGGGGACTTGATTTACAAGAAATTCTGAAATAACGAAGTTCAACCCAACTAACCCCTGGAGGGGGGTGACTAGGTGTTTTATGGGAAATTTAAATTATCAATTAATAAAAGCAACAAGTCACAGTTATTAATTAATCGAGATAATTCACATGCAAAACTATCCTATGTTGAATTATCGTAGTTAGTCAATTGCTGAAAAATAAATAACAATAGAAATTATATAGATGTATGTGTTTTGGTTTTTTGATTATGTGGATTTGATGTTTTCAATGATATGATTAAATCAAGAGAGGATCGAACTGTTTTTATGATGTGTAGGAAGTGATTTCTTGTTTAATTCAATGTTCAACCCAGCATTTTTTGAAGTGGGGCGTGGATATATAAAGTATAGATGTTTTGGGCACAGGCTAGATAAAACGAGAATTAAGGTTTTTTGGGAAACATTGTCGCTCAAGCGATTGGCAAATGGCAAGCTAGAGACATTGCAACTATTTTGGACGCATGAGCAACAACTTGGCAGTAGGTTAATATAATTTCGGAAACTTTATCCTTTGCTCCATAGATGACCCCAAAGAATCCTAATTCATCTATACAACCTACCACTTAAGTCTTTGACTTTTATAACTCTTTTACAACTATGTTTTTGTCTAAAGATTGCCAACAACTATAAAACCTGACAAGTTTGAATGTTCTTCATGATCGCGTGCAGTGTTGTTTAGTACTCTTTGCTAATAGCGTATATGCATGTTGCTTTTATTAGGGTCATCAATACTCCATATGTGATTATATTCACGAGGCTGTAAATTATTTAGTATGATTGCAGAATAATACAAGGGAATTTGGAAACAGGAGTGGTCCATATCTTCTCCATTACCGCTTGTAATACCCTTTAGAGCTGTATGCTCATAAATGTATATATATTTCCTTTTTCTAGCGTAGAAGTACTCCATTTTGTATCATTCAAGAGGCTGCAAATTATGTAAGATCAGTGCCAAAGAATACAAGGGGATTGGGAAACAAGAGTGTTAATATCTATATTTGGTGTCTAGATTTGTATAGTACTGAGTACTCTATGTCTTGTTTTCTCGGGCAAGCATTCTATATCGGATCACATTTGTAAGGCTGAAAATTATACGAGATGCCAGTAAAATATTACAAGGGAATTGGGAAACTATACATTATTATTATTATTATTATTATTAGTATTATTATTATTATTTTCCTTTTAAATCAAAGCAAACCAAACTGCTTATAATCTAAAACAACATTAGAAGATTTAAAGACAAACTGAGAGGAGAAATCCCCATAAAATAGGAATACTTAGTTTGTCCATACGTGACACTCCTCTAACTAATAATGAGAATGTGATAGAGTCCATCCAAATCTGTGAAACACTAGGTGAACCCAACTTTGCAGATTATCAGCTACCGAACTACCCTTGCGATAAATGTGCTGAACCCTACGTGAAATTATAAGCTACGTTCTCATAATACGTCTATTTTTCACATTTTCTAGGTAAGCAATGTTATGACCGAGGCTGCAAATTAAATAAGATGCCTGCAAAATAATATAAGAAAATTAAGAAACAAATCATGTTAATACTTTCTCCTTATATGGTACTGTCTAGTACTATGTGCTCTCATAATATGTTCTCTTTTTTCTAGGGTAAGCATTCCATATCTGTTGGAAAGCTTCCAAATTTAACATATTCTAGGATATTTAGTTTCCTTAAAGTTAGCGTTTAATGTTTCTTACTTACTTTATTCATTCTTTCCTTTTTTATTTTTTTTTTCTACTGTAAATATAAATTCTACATGTACATATGAGAAAGAAGGATGATTTTTATTTCTACAATATACTCTCTCATTCAACATAGTATCAGAGCTTAAAATTACTTACATCTGCGTGTGGAATATGGTTTTAGCTCTTTGTTAATAGTATTTCATGGTCGACGTCTCAAGCTGCAATCCGAGAGGCTGCATCTCCACTGTTCATAGTATTCTCCGAACAGAACTCGCGTCTCAGGCCGCATTGGGGTTTAGTTCTCTGTCCTTCTCTTCGGCGTTCTCTATGTGTGTGTTGAGGGATAGAAATTTCGGGCTTACTGTCACACCTGTGTTGTCTTCGACTTTCGGCAAGCCTCGCCATTCAAGTCTTGGTCGAAGTGTCTCGGATTTCTAGCTTCTTGTTGTCGTAGGCTCTCTTGCCTCTCGTCGTCTTCGTCCCCAAGTGATTGAGTCTATGTGTGGATTGAGCCATCTTTGCCTTTCGCCGTCATCAACTCCACCTGAGTGGGTATGTGCGTGGATTTAGGTCCCCCTTTTTTGGGCTGTGAGTATTCTATTTAACTCAGCAGTGTTATTTGTTGGGCTCTTGGTTCATTTCTTTGGTTAATATTGTTGGACTTGTGCTTCGAATTGGGCTGCTTTTTAAAAATTATAAAATAAAAAATCATTGGGCTGTGATTGTGGACTATTGTCTAAGTTGGGCTGATTATTTGTGATTGACAGAATTTATTTCAACTGCGATTAATTTTTGCACAGTTCATCATGTCAATTGAGAAGAAAAAAATTCCGCAAAATTGGCTGATAGGCTAGTGTTCCTGAGACTGAATAACTGGCTGTACTTGCTCAATTGGGCTTGTGTCCTTGAGATTGATTTAATTATTTGAAGTTACAGGTTTGATTAAAAAAATTCTAATCTATGACTAATTTCCTAAGTACTGAGCAGTTGGATCACCTTCTTCAATTGCTGAAGTTCGCTCCTACTTGCGATCCTCCTACTGATTCTTTGGCCCAAACAAACGATCTCTCTAGTGCATATTTTTGTGGTTTCACTCTGGCACCATGGCTTATTGATTCTAGTGCATCCGACTACATGACTAGTAGTTCAAAATTTTTTTCAATCTTATTACCCTTGTCCAGATAATAAAAAAGTTAGAATTGCAGATGGAAGTCTCTCATCTATTGCAGGAACGGGTTCTGTCCAAATCTATGAGAAAATTGAACTAAAATCTATCCTTCATGTTCCTAAACTTATTTGTAACTTGCTATCTGTTAGTAAACTCTCACGTGATTCTTATTGTTGTGTCATAATCTTTGATTCCCACTGTGAATTTTAGGACCAACTCTCAGGGAGGATGATAGACAATGCTAGGATGATTGATGGACTCTATTATTTTGATGATACCCTATTTAACAATAACCAAGTTTAGGAGTTAAGTACTAATGGTAATAGTTCAATACCTGTGCGAGAACAAATTATGCTTTGGCATCTTAGACTAGGACATCCTAATTTTCTCTATTTAAAACATTTGTTTCCTAACTTATTTAAAACTGTTGATTGCAACTCCATTTATTGTGATACTTGTCATTTATCCAAGAGTCATCGGAATACTTATCAATCAATAGGTTATCATGCTTCAAAACCTTTTTATTTAATTCATAGTGATGTTTGGAGTCCCTCAAAAATCACTACTGCATTTGGAAAAAAATGGTTTGTAACATTTATTGACGATCATACACGGTTGTGTTGGGTGTATCTGATGAGTGATAAATCTGATGTTGAAAAATTATTCAAAGATTTTTATCACATGATAGAAAATCAATTCCAAACACAAATCAGTATCCTTCGAACTGATAATGATACTGAATATTTTAACAAATGTTTGAGAACTTTTTTGTCAGCAAAGGGTACTCAACACACATCTACTTTTCATGACACCCAACAACAAAATGGTATTGCTAAGAGAAAAAATCGTCATTTATTAGAGGCTGCTCGAGCCTTAATGTTCTACATGCATGTTCCTAAATACTTATGGGTGATGCTATTTTGAATGTCTGTTACCTCATTAATAGAATGCCTACTCGTATTTTAAAATACATCATTCCGTTAACCTGTCTAAAAGGAATTTTCCCTACTTGTCGAATAACATCGGATTTACAATTAAAAGTTTTTGGATGTACTGTTTTTGTTCATATACCAACCCATCTTCAGTCCAAACTTGACCCTAGGGTAGAAAAATGTATTTTTCTGGGATATGCTCCTAATAAGAAAGGGTACAAATGTTTCAATCCTATTACAAAGAAAATTCACATTAATATGGATGTATCTTTCCTTGAAAAATAGCCTTACTTTAGCCATGACCATCTTTAGGGGGAGAATGGAAAAAGTGAAGATGAGTCCTGGAAATTTTTTGATCTTAATCTTCTTCCTAGTGATTTCCCTGACATTAATCTGAACATCAATACTCCTTTAAATGGTCAAAAAAAGGAAAATTCATCTAGTGAAAATGATGGAAACCTGAATCCACCTATACAAGACACAAGTGATTATCAACCAGGGGAGAAATACTACTAGGTATTACCTCATATGAGCTTCATGTTTATACTAGAAGAAAAGATCATCAAAATAATAGATATTCTTCCTCCAATCCGGAGCAACGCCACTCATCATCACCTCCACAAGTTGGTCCTTCCAGTAAACAAGGTAACTCTTCCATTCCTTTTCGTTTTGTTGACAATCCTGCTGATCTAGACATACCTATAGCCTTTAGGAAAGGAGTTAGAACATGTACCACACATCCTATTGCAAAATATCTACCATACCATAGACTATCTAATGCTCATAAGGCTTTTACATCCAATATCTCTCATTTGTTTATTTCAAGAACCATTCAAGAAGCTCTGGATCACCCGGAGTGGAGATTGGCTGTTCAAGAAGAGATGAATACACTAATTGCTAATGGTACTTGGGAAATTGGTGATCTACCAAAGGGGAAGAAAACTGTGGGATGTAAATGGTTGTTTAGCTGATGGTAGCGTAGAGAGGTACGAAGCAAGACTTGTGGCAAAGGGGTTTACTCAAGCATGCGAAATTCACTACCAGAAACCTTAGCTCCTGTAGCCAAGATGAATTCAATTCATGTGTTGCTTTCTCTAGCAATCCATTTCAAATGGCCTTTGTATCAATTAGATGTGAAAAATGCCTTAATAAATGGAGATCTAGAGGAGGAAGTTTTTATGGATCTACCACCGGGATTTGAAAACAAAGAAGGCAAAGGGAAGGTGTGCAGATTGAGGAAGTCCTTGTATGGACTCAAGCAATCTCCGAGAGCTTGGTTTGAACGCTTTGGAAGGGTGATAAAAAGTCACGGCTATAATCAAGGCTAGGTTGATCACACTGTTTTATAGACACATTGGTGGAGACAAAGTAGTTATACTTATTGTTTATGTTGATGATATTATTCTTATAGGCGATGATACCAATGAAATTGAGAGATTAAAGAAGATTCTTGCTAAGGAATTTAAGATCAAAGACTTGGGAAACTTGAAGTATTTTCTTGGTATGGAGTTTGCAAGGTCAAAGAAAGGTATATTTGTTTCTCAACGAAAAATATCCTTGGTTTATGAAGAAACAGGTTTATTAGGGTGTAAAGCTGCAGAGACACTCATAGAGCCGAATCTAAGACTCCAACCAGCTAACCCTGAAGAAGTAATCAATAGAGAACAATACCAAAGATTGGTAGGGAAACTCCTATATCTCTCTCATACACGGCCTGACATAGCTTTTGCAACAAGTGTTGAAAGTCAGTTTATGCACTCACCATTTTGATGCTAGTGTCAACCTTGATGTGCTGCAAAGGAAGTTGGGTTGCATGATAAACCATTGGATAAATTTCGTGTAAATTATGTTGTTTTATGTTAACAATTTTTTATTTTTTACGCGTACTGTAGAACCCAAAACTGCAGGCATTTTCAAGCTGTATTTCCAGGTATGTTGTACAGTTAGGGTATATTATATTACATTATTTAAGCGTGGTATTAATGTCATCTCAATCCCCAGTTAGATCTGATTATTTCACATTGTTTTTTCTTTGCATCAATATCTTGTTGCTGAAAAGAAGACCCAAACATGGGAAAGTAAATCTTGGTTTGGATGAAGCCCGAAGCTTTGTAAAATTGACTTAATCCTAGGGCGAGTTGATTGGAATGCGATCTTTTAACCTTTTTTTCTTATTATATCCAGAAAAATAATTTTCTTGTTTTTTCGTCCAAAAAGAATCGTGAAAAGATATTTTTTTTGTCATTATTGAAATTTTCTGTAATATTCAAAGAAAATTGTGTTTACGCTTACAAAATTGGAGAGTCATCTTACCTGTGTGTAAATGTAGTCTGTCTCAAAATTGGAGTCCAAGCATTATATTTTGAGTTTCATGTTAAGAGGTCAACCATGTTCATAGGATTAGATCAAGTTCTTATATGTAGATTAATATTTCTATTTTTATATATTTAATGTGAGATTTATCTTAAGCATGATCAAAGAAGATGATAGCTTATTTGGAAAACACAAACCTTAAAATCATTGTGCCCATTTTCATATCCTTAGTCTAATTGATTTACTCATGAGAGTTCAATGGACTCTAATAAAATATTATGACTGAAATTCTATTTTAATAATTTAACTTTGTTAATGGGATTAGCTCTAGTACTTGAATTTGATTAATATTTTTATCTTTATCAGATGTAAATTTATCTTAAGTTGTCTCCGTAAGATAATAGCTTATTTGAAAAAACACCAATTTTGAAATTCAAGACGTAATATTATTATATATTTTTATAAAACAATGTATACACTATAGTTATTTTTAGAATAAAAGAATGATATCTATTAGATATCATACCTCATAAAATTAAATAATAAATTGTAGTCATTTACTAGAAAAGTATTCAATAAATTATTCTATTATTGGAATTAAAAAAAAAAAAACTACGATCTTAAATTATTAGGGTTAAAATGTTACTTTGATAATATATAATTAAATTTAAAATCAGAATGTGAGAAGTCACCAATTTGTCGCTGACCAAAAATCTGTTGCTAGATAGTACAAATTCTTGAATAACCACTTTTTAAGTTTATCAAACGCTTAAAGTAGTAGTGTATTTATTAGCAATTAGAAGTTGTGTATTTATTTATAGCTCATCAAAACCCGTTGCTATTCATGTCTTACCATTGATGGATATAGAATAAGTAATATAGTGCTTAACCGACATTTTTCCTTTTCTAATTATTATTCCACTTATTCACATTTTCTTTAACAATTTATTTGCAAACTAATTGCAGAATTGATTTAGTCATCGTTGAATATTAAGCTCAAATCTAAAATTTTTAGAAAAATATGCTAAAGCCTATTCATTTACGTATCCATTTACTAGGTAGCAAGTTCTGAATGCGAATACATGTTACTACTTCACTTGGTTTTGGCTTCCAACGTTGTAACACCCCAAATCCAAATACTTAGATTTGGAAGTATTATCATTAGATTTTATCTTAAAATCATTAATATGGAAAAACAGTTAGATTTTGTTTTTCCTCCAACACAATAAACATCAATGGCTTTATTCCTGAAAGTAATTTATACTTGATGAGAAAACTTGTTCTTAATAAAATATATGTCAATTAACACTTATCTTTTATTTCAAAATGAAAAAAATAATAAATATATATTAGTACTGGATCGTCTCACCACAAGTTGTCATCTCGAATCATCTTGTCTTCATCATCTAAAAATGGGAAGGAAAAACATGGGATAGGCTAATGCTCAGTAAGCAAACCTCATGCAAATGATGCATACTTATGATATGTATATGAATTATTTAAAAAAAAAAAAAGCATTTCTTAATATGTATTCTCTTCTTCATTCATTTCTTTGAAAACCTTAACATTGACGTCGTGACCTTACGTGGTGTATCGCCTAGCCAATCAAAATACAGTGGACAATTATTATTTTAACCATAAAGCGGTTAACATTAAAATTAACTTTAATATTGAACATTGGTCCAGTGTGCTTGTCCCTTACGCCCTATTTTTCACTCACATCTCTTATGGTATAGACGTACATCTCGTAATAAGAACATTTGAGATACATATATTTTTAAAAAATTCATTGACTCATGACATTTGAATTTTTTTTTATTTCTTTAGACTTCATTTATGCTTATGAATGCATTGACGTCTATGAATATGTTATGAGAAACATTATCAATATCACATAATAACAAATTTAGATAACACATTTATATATTTAATAATGTAATGTGTGCATGATTACAATGGTGGATTTAATTGGTGTTCCTAGAAATTTACTTTTCTTGAATGACAAGTGGAGATATTCCTAGCCACCCATGAAGCCAATGTGCCAAAATCCTATTTCATTACCCTTTATTTAGTAACTTTGACAAATTTACAATTTAAATGTAACCTGAAACATTCTATTAAATTAACTGATTTATTATTATTGTTGTAAAAAAAAAAAAAAAAAAAAAAAAAAAAAAAACCTACGAATGAATAGGATTGATGTTCCTATAAATTTTAAAGTTAAAATCACTCATCAGTCAAATAGGTACTAATTTGTTCCATAACATTAAAAATAATAAATAAGTGATTGTTAAAAAAATAAATCCCTATATAACATCATTAAAATATAAATCTATATTCATTTGATAATCACACTCACGTACATAATAATACATGCAGCTTATATTTGTATTATATAAGTACACATATACATACAAGTATATACATATACTGGCACATATAGGGGTTGTTTGAGCCTCATTTTCTTAACAAATGTATTTTGAAATAGTGTTATGATGAAGAATGTGTGGTTAAAAAATAAGGTAAAGTTTTGAATTTACGTGTAATATTATCTTATTAAAAAATACATGATTAAAATGATGTCAAATCACTGTTGAAGAATGTAATTTGATGAAAAAAATGAGGCTCAAACAACTGCATAATGTGCACACACTTATTTGTATATATATATATATATGGCACACTCATTTCATATAGAAAATGAAAACATAAATATTAAAAGATAATTGCAGGTGAGGTCCAAAACCTTTCAAAAAGTTACAGACTTTCCCTGACCTTTTATTTGTTGCAGTCATCACTCCAAACCTTTCAAAACGTTTCGGATGAAGCCCCAGTAGATGGTTTCCATCCATATTTTTGTTAGTTAACCGAAAATTGAACTTTGATCACATATTAATCAATTATAAAATGACAAAATGATAACTTTATATTCTTCACATTAAAAAACTTAACTAAAAAAAAAAAAAAAAAAAAAAAAAAAAAAAAAAAAAAAAAAAAAAAAAAAAAAAAAAAAAAAAAAATGGGATGCGGTTGGCTAGTAGAACTTAACCATTTGAGTGGTTGTGGTGCTGTGGCTAGCAATGACAGAATAGAGGTTGGGAAGATTTTCACTGATTTTGGGGGTAGGGGTTGGGGGTGGGGGTGGGGGTGAGGGTGAGGGAGAAGAAGATATATTTTTTTCTTTTTTATTTCGTTTTCTTCTTCTCCCCTCATAAATAATATAGGAATCGTCCAAATATCTATTAAATATCTCCTTATGTGGTTGTTGCATGTCCAACTTTCTAAAGTTAAAATTTTGCTTTTTTGGTTGAAACTATGTAATATATTTCTATGAGGGCTACCAAATAATACAAAGAATATTTTTAGACGATGTCTCTTTGTTTGTCAAATATCTATAATGAAATATCCCAAGCTAACTTACTTCTTTCTAAAAGGTTGTACGTTGTCAACAAATGTACAATTATCCCTAACTCAATCCGGATCAGGGCAACTGTACGGACCCTATACTGAGATTTGCTGAAATGCTGATTTGATTGATGTCGTGCAACTACTGAGACAAGATTCCTTATTATTGTCAATGAATAAAGGGCATATTCGTATTTCCAATTTTGCTTTAATTACCTAACACCACCAACCTATACTGTACTATTGGTCTTATATTGCAAAGAGACCAACTGCTGCCAGCTGATGCACTGCCAAGAAGGCCTTTTTCTATATTCAAGATCTCTAAACAGATATTGTTGTTAAGGGTTCTTGATTCTATTTTATCTTTGGCCAACTGATACACTGACATGCTAAAATATATACGGATATGAAAGCATTTTGTCGTGATTTTTCTATTTTTTCTTATGTTGTGAAGATGTAGCAAAATTGAGTGTTGGATAAAATATAAAATAGAGTTCGAACAAAAGAATTTGAGCGAGGAAGGAAAAACTTCACCGAACAAAAAGGTAAATACCGAAAATTTCCACATAATTAAACACAAACCCCTTACAAATTATATATATAGGAATTATTACCAAAAGTGTACAAATTGTAGTATGCGTACTGAAAAATTTCAAATCTTACCGCGGGATGGTCTATGACTGCATATTTACAAATCAAAGTACAAAGGATGCTTAGATGTATAGGAGAATAAAGAAGTACACTGACTATTACTCTTTCAACCTAGAATAACAAGGTTACTACTTATAGTTATAGGATATGAAATCAATGAGTGGACAGTTTTTATAAATTGTGACAACATATTTTGATCTTAGAATCTTCTCTACTTTGGTAATTTAATGAGTCAGTTATTTGAAAGTTGATACTACTAAAAACAAGTTTATCTATCTTAATCTTTTGTTCATGAGTTTAGTTGTTGGGAATTTTATTAAGGAACTTTAGCCCATGTTTGTTTGAGATAAAAAGCAAATTTTTAGTAGATTATGATCAACGTTTATGTAATACGTGGTCGAAAAGTTGTGTATTTCATGAAATATAAAGCTAAAACTAATTGCTTACTTTGACTTGGATCTTAATCATTTTTTTTTTAATGGAACCAAATGGATTTAACAATTGTTTGACAATTAATTTGATCTTGTAGATTTAACTGCGTGCATGGACACCACCAATATCATTTAGGGTGTATTTGATTCATATTCTTTGAAAAAATAGGTTTTGTAATGTGATTTTTTGGAGGGGGGCGGGGTTAAAAAGTAGGAAAATTTTTTGAATTTACATATAAAATTATTTTACTTAAAATATATAGTTAAAAATAAGTTTTATTTATTTATTATTATTTTTTTAAAGGATGTTTTATGGAATGGTGTCAAATATGAACTTAGAGCCCTCAAATGCCAATATATTCAAAATACCATTTAAATTTTTGAAGATCAAAATTCAGCTCCAACTTTTCCATTGTCAATATCAGCTTGTCTACCCAAAAGTCCAACATCCT
Organism: Olea europaea var. sylvestris; assembly: GCF_002742605.1. NCBI lineage: Eukaryota > Viridiplantae > Streptophyta > Magnoliopsida > Lamiales > Oleaceae > Olea > Olea europaea. The sequence continues at coordinate 79,781 of NW_019242097.1, read as the reverse complement.
CCCCTCTCTGATCGAGCGTATAGAGTGAACGATTATATTGACAAATTGAATACTTATTATCGAAAATTTGAAGTCGATCAAAGCATGGGATACGTTCTTATGGGTTATTTTATTATCTATATTGTATTATGGTCTGTCATTCATTTTAACATCTTATTTAATTACATTTTCTTAGAGAAAGTATATCTTATTTCGTAGCCTGACACCCAATAAAATAATGAATATTTACTTTAATAATCATCACACAAAACTATTTATTTAAATTTAGATTAAAAGAAAAATGAAATATGAAAGACAAAAGTATTTATGTCAACAATTATTACTCTTTAATTGAGAGTGCTTAAACTAAAATTGAAGTACCAAGTCGTACCAAATGTAAATATAAAATTGTGTTTAATTGACTTCAAATGCATCTCATTGTTGGCATTAACTTAAGTTAACGTCATGGTCCAAGAGGAAAAAAAAAATCGTCAAAATATAATTTGAAATTTATTAAAAATAGTTTAAATAATCAATTAGTTTTTATCACTTCTAGAATACGAATGATACTTTGACAAATTGCATGAAAATAAGATACCTTGTGTAACCATTCGGGTCACATGTATAAAAATATAAATTTTTAATATAATAATAATTATAATAATGTGATTGGTCCACGAAATAGGAATTTAATTACACACAAAAGTACAGACGCCAAATCAACAGGGATCACTTTGATTATATAAAGAGATCTCAAGAAATCCTTAAGGCCCCTTTAAGATCTCAAACCCTAACCAACATATCCGGCATCAAATCTTAATAAGTCTATGGATAAGTTCTTTTCAATGTTTTCATTACAAGAAGATGATGATTTCTTGCTGGAGAACCCAACTTTTTCTATAACCTGTCCAGAATTCATTATCCCACAAGATCTAGGAATTGCGGGGGGGGGGGTTTTTTTTTTTTTTTTTTTTTTTTTTTTTTGTGGACTCTGTGCTCATTATAGGTATATATGTCCCTTGTTGCAGTGTAGGCTTTCCATCTCCAATCATATTCACAAGGCTTCAAATTACATAAGACGTGTGCAAAATAACATATGTGAATTGAGAAAAAAGAAGGTTAAATGTTCTTCATTATGGTGTCGAGGGTTGATCTATACTATGTGCTCTAATTCACATATATGTCTCTTTTTCTAGGGAACCATTCCATATCCGACATATTTATGAGGCTGAAACTTATATAAGATGCCTACAACTGATATAAGAGAATTGGAAAACAAGAGGATTAAAATCTTCTTCATTATCATGCGTAGATCTGTTTAAACATGTGCTTCTGTTACATACATATCTCTTTTCTAGGGTAAGCGTCCATATAGGATCTTATTCGACAGGTTAAATATTTAATAAGATGCCAGCAACATAATATAAGGGAATATGGAAGCAAAAGGTTTAAAATCTTCTTCATTGTCGTTTGTAATGTTATCATATATATTTCATTTTATAGGGAAAGCATTCCAGGCGGGTTAATGTAATATGAGGCCGGAAATTACATAAAATGCCTGAAAAGTAATATAAACGAATTGAGAAAGAAGATGGTTAAAATCTATAATCATGTGAAATGTTGTTTAGTACTTGATGCTCGTGATGTATATATGTAACATGTCTCTTTTTCTAAGGTAATTGTTCCGCATCCTACCATATATTCACTAAGCTCCAAATTCTGTAAGATTACTGCAAACTTTTATAAGGGAATTGATTTAAAAGAGGTTTCAAATGTTCTTCATTATCTCGTGTAGCATTTGATGGTTTTTATTTTGAATAGAAAAAATTAATGAGTTTAGATAGAAGTGAGTAAGTAGATTTTATGTGGGATGGAAATGATAGGAGTAATTTAAGTGAACAAGATAGTTGGAGGAAGAAAGAAATTTTATTAATGTTTTATATAGTGGCTTTTGATTTACAATATAATAGATTGGATGCTCTTTTGAATTTTTTGTTATAACATTTTGAAGGAGGTAGCCTCTATTTATACACCCAAAATGGTGGTGAAAACTATTTTAGAATATTCTGATTTTTTTCATTATTTCATTACTTGTTTCTGAAGACATTCTAGAAAATTCTGATTTTTTAATTTTTAATTACTATTTTTGCTTGCTCATAAAAAAATTTTAGGGACTTGTATTTATTATTTATTTTCTTGCTCCCCAAGGCAATTCTAGTGAATTCTAGATTAACCTCAAAATATGCAACAACCATTAATACTTCTCCTTGACGCATATTTTGATTACTCCAATCAATTCTCGTAATAACTCGAACTTTTCTTGTGGTAGTGCATTCGTAAATATATCTGCTAATTGTTCTTCAGTCTTGCAATGTTTGAGTTCTATCTCTTTATTTGCTTCAGCTTCTCTAATGAAATGGTACTTGATGCCAATGTGTTTGGTTCTGCTGTGGAATACGGGATTCTTAGCCATTGCTATTGCTGACTTGCTATCGTAGTAGATCTCCGTTGCTTCATTTTGTGGTTCTCCCATGTTTTAAAGTATGCTTTTTAGCCATATAGCTTGAGTTGTTGCCATTGCTACTACAATATGCTCTGCTTCAGCTGATGATTGTGCAACTGTTGCATGTTTCTTTGATGCCCAAGAGAATATTCTGGAACCTAGTGTGAATGCGTAGCCTAATGTGCTTTTCATATCATCTACTGATCCTGCCCAATCGTTATCAGTATACCCAAATAGCCTTAGGTCAGGCGTAGACTTATACCTTATTCTATAGTCTTTTGTTCCTTGGAGGCATCTTAGTATCCACTTTGCAGCTCCATAGTGAACTTAACTTGGATTTTGCATGAATCTTGAAAGTAAGCTAGTTGCATAGATTATGTTTGGCCTTGTAGCTGTGAGATAGAGCAAGCTTCAAATTAAACTTCGAAATTGTGAGTTGTTTGATTTTGGACTACCGTCTTCTTTTCTAAGAGATTTATTGCTATCCAAGGGTGTTGCTACTATTTTGTAACCTTCCATCTTGAGCTTCTTTAATAGATTAGTGGTATACTTCTTATGAGCAATGAAGATCTCATCTTTAGATTGAGCTATCTCACTCCGAAGAAAATAGTGCACTAATCCCAGAGTAGTCATCTTGAACGTTTTCAACATGTCTGCCTTGAATTTCTTGATCATCTTCTCATCGTTCCCTATATAGATGAGATTATCAACATATAAAGAGATTATAAGTGTACTACTTGTACCTTGATTTTTGATGTATAGAGTTGGTTCACTCTGACTCCTCCCGAATCCTTGCTCAGTGAAGTAATTGTCTATTCTGCTGTACCAAGCTTGCGAAGCTTGCTTTATTCCATATAGTGCCTCTCTTAATTCAAGACCTTTATCTTCTTTACCTTGCACCACATATCCTTGAGGATGCTCTACATAAGTTTCTTCTTCAAGATAGCCATTAAGAAATGCTAATTTGAAGTCTAGCTGGTAAATCTTCAACTTTTATGTGCAGCTAGTGCAATCAACGCCCTTATCAACTGGAGCAAATGTTTCAGTGTAGTCGATGCCAAATTGTTGTGAGTATCCTGACGACTAGTCGTGCTTTATATTTTTGGATTAAGCCATTAGCATTAAGCTTTGTCTTATAGACACATTTAACTCCTATGACTTCTTTATCTTGGGAGAAGATCTACAAGCTCTCAAGTGTTATTTTTCTCGATCATTTTTATTTCTTCATCCATAAGTTTTTTCCATTCTAGTTGTTTTGAAGTGCTTCATAGCTTTCAGGTTCAATAATTATCAAATTGCAACTTTGATATATTTTCGATAATCTTCGTGTTTTTCTTGGTGACAATTCTGGTGAATCGACTGGTTCTTCTGTAGTTGCTTGTTTTGGGGACTCTGGTAGATTGTTCTCCTTAACGTCACCCTCCTATTTTTGTGGTTGTGTTAGGATGCTGATAACTTTTCTTTCGACTTGGCTAGTTTCCCAGTTGTAGGTGCCATCTTCATCAAACATAACATCTTGACTTATAATTAGCTTCTTTGTTCTAAGATCATATACTCGATAGCCTTTTGATTGAGTACTATAACCTAAGAAGAATCATTTTTCTATTTTTTCATCTAGCTTCTCTCTTTTCTCCTATGGAATATGTGTGTAGCAGATGTAGCCAAAAACTGTGAGATGCTTTGCTAATGGTTTTCGTCTACTCCATACTTCCACTGGCGTTTTGTCTTGAACAGCTTTAGTCGGACATCGATTTAGTAGGCAGACAGCAGTGTTTACTACTTCTGTCCAGAGAGTTTTTGGAAACATTTCTCCATTAGCATAGTTCTAGCTGTCTCCATTACTATTCTATTCTTTCTTCCTGACACACTATTTTGTTCAGGCACGTATCCAACTATAAGTTAATGCTCCATCCTTCATCTTCACAAAACTTGTTAATAGTTTTGATATTGCAACCACTTTACTTTTCAACATAGCTTTTGAATTTTTTAAAAATCTCAAATACTTGGGATATACCCATATCATTCTAGTGTAGTCATCAATGAAGAGAATGAAGTACATATTTTGCTCATGTGATGGAGTACTCATTGGACCGCATACACCTGTATGTATCAGCTCTAATGACTTTTTAGCTCTCCAAGATTTTTTGGACAAAAATGGTTGGCGGTGTTGTTTCCAGAGCAAACATCCTTCGCAGACTGCATCAATCTCTTTTATGACTGGTAAGTCTCTCATCATCGCCTTTTGTTGTAGGATCTTCAACCTGTGGAAGTAAAAATGTCCAAATCTTTTGTGGCACAGCCATGACTCATCCACTTGTGTCATCATTGCCGCATTGTTTGCATATCTCAATTGGATTGGAAAGCATTTGTTCTCCCGCTTTTTTACTTTTGCAATTACAAGAGATTTATTTTTCTTGTCATAGATCGTGCAAGAATCTTCTTCAAAATGTAATGTATATCCTTTCTCCATCATCTGACCTGTACTTAATAGATTTTGATCTATTGTAGGGATTAAGAGACCTTCATCGATGTATATCTTGCCCTTTTTTTGTGTAAACATCAATAGTGCCTTTGCTGTTGCCTTTATAAAATTTTCATTGTCAATCTTGATTTTTGCCTTGATTTTATCATAACTGCAGAAAGTACTTTCATCTTTCGTCATATGATTACTACAACCACAGTCTAGATATCACATATCCCATTTGTCATCAGATGCATCTTTGCTAGTGGCATAAATAGACTTCCTTTTATATCATTTTCTTCGGAGAAATTAGCTTGATGATTTTGTTTAAAACGACAAAATTTTTCTTCGTGACCAAATTTTTTACAGTAAAGCTACTATGGTTTTCCTTTAAACCAACAATCATTTTCCAAATGACTTTTTCTATTACATATACTACATGAAGGATACTTGTCGCTTTTATCAAATTCTTTTCCTTGAATTTCTTTATTTTTACAATTTTACTATTTTAGATTACTGAAACCGCATATTAACTTTAGATTGAAATGCGTTTTCCGTGTTAATCTAATAATGCCTTTCTAATATTTTTCATGTTCTTCTAGTAAACCCATTAATTCTACAGCTGTCAATTTATCTTTATATTTTTTACTCCTCAATAGCTGCAATAATCGGCTCATATTTATCTGTGCAAGCAATTAAAATTTTTCCAACGACTTTCTTTTGAAGAACATCATTTCCATAAGATCTTAATTGATTTACTATTTTATCTATTTTTGAATAATAATCTTTTGCAGTTTCAGAATCTTTCATTTTTAAAATTTCAAAATTCCTTCTTAAAGTTTGAAGATGGCAAGTACATACCTTGTCACTGCCGTGAAACTCCTCCTTCAGTTTATCCCAAACTTCTTTTTCCATTTTGGCTCCCATGATTTTTGAAAAATAAGTGTCCGCCAAGCTCATTTGCAGAGCAAGTTGTGCTAGAAAATCTTTTTGTTTATTATCTTTAAGTTCCTTCTTTTGTGCAGTAGATAGAGTGGAAATGTCATCTGGGTTGGAATACCCATCATTGACGATATCCCATAAATTTTGCGCACAAAAGCAGGTCTTCATTTTGATGGACCAAAAGTCATAGTTGTCTCCGTTAAATGTTGGAATACGAATGGATGAATGGAAAGCATGTGCCATAGTATGTGCTTATGCCCAATATCAATGAACATAGCTATGATACCATTGACAGTTTTTATTTTGAATAGAAGAAATAAATGAGTTTAGATAGAAGTGAGTAAATAGATTTTATGTGGGATAGAAATGATAAGAGTGATTTAATTGATCAAAATAGTTGAAGGAGGAAGAAAGAAATTTGATTAAAGTTTTACAAAGTGGCTTTTGATTTACAATGCTAGAGGTTGGATGCTCATTTCAATTTTTTGTTACAACATTTTGAAGGTGGTAGCCCCTATTTATACACATAAAATGGTGGTGGAAACTATTATAGAATATTCAGTTTTTTTCACTATTTTATTACTTGTTTCTCAAAACATTCTAGAAAATTCTAAATTTTTAATTACTATTTTTGCCTGCTCATCAAGAAATTCTAGGGACTTCTATTTATATTTATTTTCTTGCTCCCCAAGGCAATTCTAGTGAATTTTAGATTAACCTCAAATATGCAACAACCATTAATAGTATTGTTTAGTGCTATGTGCTAATAACACATATACATGTGCTTTTATTAGTGTCATCAATACTTCTTATGTGATTATATTTATGAGGCTGTAAATTTTAAAGGAAATTTGGTAACATAAACCTATATATGTCTGTCTTTCTAGTGGTTCGTATCTTCTTCATTACTACGTGTACGACCCTTCAGCTATATTCTCATAAATGTATATATGTCTCTCTTTCTAGTGTTGCAACACTCCATTCGAAACATTCATAAGGCTGCAAATTATGTATAATACTACATACTATCTGTCTCATTTTATCAGATCATATTCATAAGGCTGAAAATTTCATAAGATGCCAGCAAAATATTATAAGGGAATTGGGAAACTACAAGGGGGTTATATCTTCTTCGCTATGGTGCGTAGATATGTTTTATACTACATGCTCATAATACGTATATGTCACCTTTTCTAGGGTAAGCAATATTACCTGGATCATGTTATGAGCGAGTCCAAAATTAAGAGAGGCCTGCGAAGTAATATAAGAAAATTAAGAAACAATACGATGTTAATATTTTTTCCTTGTATAGTGCTGTATAATAATATGTGCTATCATAATATGTTCTCTCTTTTTTTCTAGGGCAAACGTTCCGCGTCTGATCATATTCACGAGGCTACAAATTATATAAACTACCTGCAGAATAATATCCAGGAACTGGAAATCAAGAGAGATACGCTAAAGAAATTATTGAAGGAACAAAACTTTAAAACTGGAAGCTGCAGCAAAACTTTACCTATTATTGTAACAGTAAAATCATGCAGAGTTGGTATTGAGGTTTCAATAACTGGAGATTTTACCATTCCATTATCAAGTGTGCTGCAAATACTGGTAGAAGAAGGTCTGAATGTCATCAGCTCTATTTGCACCAAAGTGGAGGGAAGATCACATTATGCTATCCAATCCGAGGTGAAGTTATAAAATGATATTTGGTTGTTTAAGAATCACATCATTTATGATTAATAAGTAGATGATCTTTTTAAGTTTATTTCATGCACTACTTTTCAGGTTATGGATGTTTCCGGCGTCAGCCTTGATATGCTACAAAGGAAGCTCGGTTACACGATCAATCACTGGATAAATTATGCGTAAATTATGTATTTTTATGCTAACAATAATTTTTTTTAATTCGATCTGTAGACCCCAAAACTGCAGGCATTTTATGCTGTATTTCCAGGAATTTTGTACTGTTAGGGTATATTATATCTTATTTAAATGAGTTTTTTTTATCTCCTTTCAATCACCAGTTATAGATTTGATTATTTCTCATTGGTTTTTCTTTGCATCAATATCTTATCACTGCAAAGAAGACCCAAACATGGAAAAACTTTGGAATATATCTAGGTTTGTATAAGCTGGAAGGTTTATAAAATTGATTTATTTCTGAGGTTGAGTTTGTTTGGACTTGTGTTGCATTGGCAATTCTGTAGACAAAATAAGTGCTAGTTAAATTATATTACGAGATTATCGAGTTGCGATCCATGTCAAAATAGGAGTTATCGAGTCCTAATTAAATTCAAAGAGTTGGGAATGATAGTGTAGTGTTTGAAGGAGTCTAAGATGTCCAAGAACATCATATGTGATCAATAAAATACAATTAGAAGTCTAAATAGTTTCAAAGAGCCGCACAAGTTAGATTTCAAATTCTCGGTCATAATTTTCAAAAAAAATTTCACTTAGAAAACATTGGAATTTAGACAAAGCTACTTCTAAAAGAATTGTTGCCATTTGAATTAGCTTTTCAATGCCTTTTGAATCACCTCAATCTAACATCGAAAATGAAAGCTATGATGAAAATACTGACGGTTGCTTAGCTGTCGTGTAACCCTAGTTCGCATTTTTCAAGTGTTTTACTTGGCATATACTGCCTAATTACCTCCTACTACAAATGCCCAAGCTTTGCTTTTTGTATGTGATTATCCATTATATTACTTCATTACATCATTCCAAGATATAAAAACACATTCAAACGTTGAGATTAATCATTGGATTCTTGAGATCATTCAACCACAATTTTGGGAAAACATCAAATTCACTTAATTAGAAACACCCACTTCTTATACACATGTAAGAAGGTATTTCTCAATAACTTTCAAAGGTTACTGAAGATTGAGGGGAGTTGGAATAGAAGTACCGGAAGAGTATAAGAAAAAGGTGCACTTGATATTCAAAGAAGATAGACAAATCCGAAAGATTAGAAACTGATATGAGCGAAGCACATTCCAACGAGTCTTGGAGATTGCTGGAATTAAATCAGCAAGTCTAGTAGGTTTTTTAGGCTAGATCATTTGTAAGTTCATGTTGCCCATAGTAGAGGCCACTGACTTTGTCCCAAAGTTTTTACCTAGTTAGGTTTTCTCCGCAAACATATTGTGTTGTTTATTGCTTTCATATTATTGATTGTGGCTTTCAAACTATAGGATAATCTACGTGATTGATTAACTGTCTAGAAACAATTAAAAATTGACTTGTTGCTTTTAATTTAAAATTCTGTACGTTGGGTCAAAATAAATTGGCTTAATCTAACTTTCATGTAGTATCAAAGCCTAAATTCGATTCTTGACCCTAATTTTTCTAGATGAGTAGTTCATTATCTGTCTCGCCAGATTTTGATGGCAGTTACTATGCGTATTAGAAAGTTAGAATGAGAGAGGCTTTTTAAAATCGATGGATGAGCTTATTTAATTAAGCATAGTGAATGGTTAGAAACCCCTTCTAGCAACGTCAATGGTATCATCACCCCCACTCTTATCTAATTTAGATAAGCGCTATTGTAATGTTAAGCCCTACATGTTTTATTTATGGCAGTGTCACCTCAAGAATTTAGGCAATTATCTATGCATGAGGCTGATAAAGAGGTTTGAGATATTTTACGGACACACATGAGGGAACTTGGGCAATTAGAACAAATTACATAAATTGACCACTAGATTTGAAGAGATTAGGATGAAAAAGGATGAGACATTTGATGAATTATATGCAAGCTTGAATGACAATTAATTCTAGCTTCAATCTAGGTGAGAGATCATGAGCCCAAGATTGTCTAAAAATCCTTAGATTTTTACGTGAAAGATTTTGGCCTAAAATCAAAATTATAGATGAGCGTAAGGACATAGATGCTATTAAGGTGGAAGGATTGGTTGGATCTCTCCAAACCTATGAATCAACATTAGCCAAACCTACAAAAGATAAGTCTTTGGCCTTGAACACTGTTAGGGATAATTTTAATGAGTCTTCTTATTCGAAATCACCTAATGATGAAGAGATAGCTTATTTTACTAAAAAATTTCGAAAAATGTTTAGAAACAAGAAAAGCCTTTAGACAGACATAAAGGTGCTCCCAGTGAGTTTAGAAAGAAATCTCAATCTGTAAGATGTCACAAGTGTCCAAGTTTTTGCCATTATCGGAGTGAATATCCTAACAATAAGAGAAATAAGGATAAAGTTATGGATGTTACTCTCACTGATGACGAGTCTTAATTCGGATAATCGAATTGAGAGGTTCACTCAAGATGAGAACAGGAAATATATGGCCTTCACTGCTAGGATTAGGAGTGAATTGATAAGAAAAGTGAGAAGGTTGATAATGTAGATGGTGAGCAATTTGAGTAGGATTCTGAAGATGAGGAAGACATACATGAGACTTATAATAAATTGTATAAGGAAAGTCTTAGGATATTGACTGTCAATAAAGTCTTATGTACGAAGATCAAAGACCTTGAGCAAGAAAAAGAAAAACTAATATATGACATTCAAGAATCTACTTTATCCTTGAGTAAGTTGGACTCTGTGAATAAATTCTTAAATACACAAGTTAAGAATCTTATGAGTGATCTTGAGGAGTCCTCTAGGAGACTTTTGAGTTGAGTGTTGTGAATGAGTTTTTAGAAAATAAGGTTAAGACCTTTATGAGTGATCATGAGGATTCCAGCACCCAACTTCTTGCATTCTCTAGTGGTTCGTTGAAACTTGATAGCATCTTAGGAATAAGAATGCATGCTAGTAATAAGGGAGGTCTATGATATAAAGAGAATGATCACATGCTTCTAGTACTTCCAAGACCTTTTTGTCTATGCCACTGATGAAGCCTAAGTACACTCCTAACCCTGAATCCAAGAATAAGGGTAGTGTAAGATAGAGGCCTACTAAAATAGCGTAAGACCTACCAATATAGAAATAGAAATCAGCGACCACATAACCTTGGTCCTGCATTTATCCCAACTTATTTCAATTGTAATGAGTTAGGACATATAAGACCTAGGTGTCATAAATTTTTGAACAAAAATAAAAATTAAAAGTTCAATACAAACAAAAATTAGGATTTTGATAGCCGAATTGGCTTCTTCACTAATCAAGTGTGCCAATTGACCGAGATAATGATACAGTTGACTATGATTAATTCTTCCACTCGGCAAGTTTGGGTGAAGAAGAGTGATCTAAAAAATCTTGAAATAGATCACAGTGCTCTTAAGGTAAGAGCGTTTGTATACCTAACTGATTAGGTATTTCTGGTGCATGCTTAAGCTTATTCATTTTGATTCATTAATTATTATATGCATCTTATTTTTATATTTGCTTTATAAGTAGTAGGTTCATGTATGTACATCTTCATCGGGTTCGCATTGGTACACGCTTATTTTTTTGTTTTGTTTTGTGTGTTGAATATTTTTTATTTTTTATTTTGTGCGATTGGAGTATGTATTTAAAAAAAAGAGGTGTAGAAAGTTTTTAAACTACAACATGATATATGATAAACTTGAACTTGTGTCTTATGATCAAGTATGAATTTAATTGATGTGGTTTAGCATATTTTTCGTTACTTGCTTAGGTTTTTATGGATTACTTAGTACCATCTGCACTACACATATTGTAAGTGGGACTCAGCAGTGTGTGTGAAATTTGTAATGATAGTCACATGCTGGCAAGATGACTTTGAACATGAATTGATCTTATTTTAGTATATCTAAGCTCAAGTATATTCTCTTTGAAAGAAAAAGCTCAATATCTTGTGTTTTACTTCGGAGCTTATTTGACCGAGCAATTAAGCCAGAGGGGTTTCTCATAACTTAGTGTCTATGGTCAACTGATTTGGGTTAATCAACCTAAAGTTCGTTACAATGATTATCTTGGTTGTTTAATTGAGAAGAACCTGCACATAAGATGTGAAAAATGTGATCTTAAAACTATAGAAAATGTGTGTGGTTGTGTGTGTGTGTGTGTATATATATATATACGTGCAAAATGAGCTTCTTTATTAGGTCTAATATGCTATTATTGGTTTGAGTTTCATAAGTAAAGAGATAAACTTATTGATAAAGATGTTTAGCATGTCATTTCTCGCAAAATTAAGGTTTGAAGTGCTGCTTACAAAGGATCAATGACACTTTACACAAATGGGTCGCTTATACAATTTACTATATTTTAATTTGAACTAATTGTGTGGGACAACCTATTGATCATTTATTATCTTCTGCATGCTATCAACTGCATTTTTGAGTTATTATATATTGATGTTTATGTTTATTTGATATAGTTCCCTTATTCATTTGTGACAAAAAAAGGTGGAGAGAGATTTGATTGTAATTTTGATAACTGTATTTTAGGGAGATTTTGCAGTAAAGGGGAGAGATGATAGTATCTTTCATCCATGGCATTCCATATCATAATGAATAGATATTAAAGTTTCAGTTGATTTTTTTACTAACATTAGTATTACTTCTCAATCTAGCTAACTTATTTATGATAGTAGGTTTCAACAGTTATATTTTCTGTATCACGTGCTTTTGCACTTGGTATGTGAGTTGTTGCTTTTAGGAAATAGGTTAACAAAGAATGGAAGATATGGACATTCAGTTTGGGTTTGGGCAGACTAGTTTTTGTCCTTACTTCCTTGACTTGTATTGTACAATTTTGTCATAGAATGCCAGAGGTTGGAGATTGTTAGAATTTATGTTGTATTGACATTTCTGTATACAAAATCAAGTCCTAGTTAAATTTTATTAGGAGTTTTATCGAGTTATGATCAAAGTCAAAATAGGAGTTATTGAGTCATAATTAAAGTCAAATAGTTGGGATTGGTAGTATAGTCCTTGAAGGAGTCCAAGATGTTCAAGAAAATTACATGTGATCAAGGGAGTGTAATTAGAAGTTTGAAAAGTGTTAATGATTCACAAATATTATATTCCAAATTCTCAATCGTTTTGTAATGCATTTTTTACATAGAAAACATTGGAATCCCCAACATGTTGTGTGGTTGGTCATTATATTACTTCTCATAACATCATTCAAAGATCCAAGAACACATTCAAGCATTGAGATTAATCATTTAATTCTTAAGATCATTCGACCACAACTTTGGGAAAACATCAAATTCACATAATCCAAAACACCAACTTCCTATACACATACAGGAATGTACTTTTTCAATAAGTTTTAGATGTTGCTAAAGATTGAAGGGGGTTGGACCACAAGCACAGAAAGAGTATAAGGATAAGGTGTTTTTGGTGATCTACATAAGAGAGGCAATTTCAAAAGATCAGGAACAAGTGTGAGTAAAATACATTCTAGTGGATCTTGGAGATTGCAAGAACTGGATAAGCGAGTCTAGTAGGTTTTCTAGGCTGGATCATACTGTAGTTCATATTATCTATAGTTGAGGTTGTTGGTTTGGTCCCAAAGCTTTTACCCAGTTGGGTTGTATCCATCAACATATTTTGTGTTGTTTATTGCTTTCATAATATTGATTGTGGCATTCAAATCATAGGATAATTTGACGTAATTGATTAATCATTCAGAAGCAATTAAAAAGTGACTGTTGCTTTTAATTATATAATTCTGCACACCGTGTCAAAATAAATTCGATAAATCTGAACTTTCAAGTGGTATCAGAGTTTTTCACTATGATTCTTGAGTTTTACTATGATATCAGATGAACTTGAACGACCACAAAAAGAAGCCAAAAATTCTTCAAACAGAAGAGGTGGATAAGAAAAAAAAACCAAAAAACAAAAACAAAACAAAACAAAAAAAAAATAAATAAATAAAACAAAACAAAACCATTTGCTTAGTTATCTTTGATGTTGTAATTTATTGATTCATCATCCCACCTGTATATGATTTAGTTTACACATTTTCCTATATTTCGAAGAGTGAAATCATAAGTAAATTGATCATGACAAATTAAGTGCATTTTACTTACCTCATTCAACACTAATTTTACCTTCAAAATAACTCCGCCATATAAACGTCGATGTTTAGCATTTGTTTATAATTATTTTTTTTAATAATCATTCAAATAACTTTTTATTCACATAATTAGTAAGACATTCAATTACTATTCATTTATTGACCATTTATTTTTATTTATTTTATAATTTAACCTATTATAAATAACTTCCAAATATGATATGTTCCAAAAACTCTTGGTTGTGCTTAGAAGTAATTTATAATTGAAAGTGTATTTCCTGATATTAGTTTGAAAAAAGAGTAGTTTTAACTTAAGATAGATTTCCTTCAATTGTTGTACAATGACTTCCAAGAGAATAGAGCCACTTGGTCAGGCTTAAAAATAGGGAAGAATGAGACAAACCGATTTTTGGCAGCAAATGATTGGTATTTTCTATTCTAATTTTTCAAACTATCTAATCATTCACCGACACATGTTCCACCTATTTTTGAACCTGTTTCTAAACTTGTATGTGTAGCATGATTGATTCCGAGATATACTGAAATGCTGATTTGATTAATGTTGCGTAGGGTTTTCCTTTTTCTCTTAAACCACCTAACCCACCAACCTCTATTGTAATATTGTTCTGCTTTGGAAAGAGACCAACTAATGCCAATTGATGCACTACCAAGAAGTCGTTTTTCTATCTTCAAGATCTCTAAACAGATTGTTTTTAAGAGTTCTTGATTCTATTTCATCTTAGCCAACTGATACACTGACATGCCAAAATATATACAGATATGAAAGCATTTTTTCATGATTTTTCCTTTTTTGTCTCATGTTGTGAAGATGTAGCAAAATTGAGTATTAGATAACATATAAAATAGAGAACAAGTAAAGGAATTTGGGGAGGAAGGAAAAACTTTATCTAACAAAAAGGCAAATACCAAAAATTTCCACATGCTTAAACAAAAACTCCTTATAAATTATATATATTAGTACCGAAAGAGTATAATAGTACCAAAAGAGTACAAAGTGCAGTATGCATACTGAAAAAATTTCTAATCTTGCCATGGGATAGTCTATGACTGCATATTTACAAATCAAAGTAGAAAGGATGCTTAGATATATAGGAGAATAAAGAAATAGGCAAACTATTACTCTTTCAACTTAGATTAAGGCTACAACGTATAGGATATATAATCACAGCGTGGACAATTTTTTTTAAATTGTTACAGCATATTTTGATCGTAGAACCTTCTCTACTTTGGTAATTTAATGAGTCACTAATTTGAAAGTTTATTGTAACGCCCTAAATTTCTATAAACTCCAGAACGTTACGAAAAACTCATTTTTCTTTATTTTAAGTGCAGAACTATAAAAATAAAATTCTTTACTAAACAAATAACTGTAACATTTATAAATCTAAATTTAAAATATGAAAATTTTATCTAAACATAACATAAACTCCTAACTAATTCAAATAACACGTTTAAAACAAAATTAAACTAATTGGTAAATTTAAAAACGACAAACTTATTTCTTTTTCCTTTTATTTGATCCACGAGGCAGCCCGCATGGCCTTTCCACAATTCCACCCTAATTAAACTGTAAAAAATTTGTAAGAGTGAGTATTCAAAAACATCTAGTAAGATACGTGCAGTTTTCATATACATATATATAACAATAAAAATTACAATTCATATCATCTGATCATATGGAGTATATCGGTGATCAAGTGACACACCCATCTTAGGTCCTCTTATAATCCCATAGGATTTCATATCTCTTTAAAAAAAAAAAGAAAAAAATAATGTCTACTGGCAATCCATGCATTTTTTTATTGAACATAAATACACAAGGAAACAAAAACACTTGCAACTAAAGTATCTTACCTTGTTAGAAAAATTTGAAGCACATTCAAAATCTTTTTTCCGCTTTGAAAGCGTATATATGTGTATTGTGAATTTTTTTGTAACTAGAATAGTGAAAACATGTGCCATTCTAGGAATCTCTAAATCAAAACTAACAAATAATGATAAAAGAACCACCTCACACTGATTTTTTATTTTTTTGAGAGAAAAATGAATTGATTTATAATCTATATAAAATTATATTTATACTATTTTCTTTCAATTGGGTCTAACTTAATGTGTTCTTATCCAAAATAACTTTTTCTCTAGTCAAAAACTTCTAATTAATTACGAGCTATCCAACGAATACAATATTGGTATACTTATAATTGTTCTATCAAAATCTAATTTATTTGACCTAGATAAAATAGGAATTTATATAATATACAAAATAAATAAATTTTTATCTATAAAAATTTTTGGGTTGCTACAATCTACTCTCCTTAAGAGAATTTTGGTCCTCGAAATTTACCTCGTTCGGGTCTTCTGTGGCCTGTCCTTGGGCTAAAGTAAAAACTCTGGCCTTTCCCTTCCTTTCTGTCTTGTCATTCTTTCTCGAAGGTCATCTTTGCAGTTTTTGAAAATATGCCTGGTTTTATCGCATCTATAGCATATATGCTTCCCAAACAAACATTCACCCTTATGCATTTTCATGTACTTTGGACAAGGTGGAACGGCTTGTCCAAAACCTAATCCGAAGTTAGCCTTCTTATTCTATCCTTCTCCTTGCTCCTCATTGGAGCCATTCCATTTCCTCTTTCCTGAATGTTCGGCCCCTTGCTGGGGAGTTTGATCAATTTTCAACCTATTTGAGATTGCTTGGGCAGTCTGCAATAATCAGCTATAGGTGGTGAATTGGTGGGATGCCAGTATTCTACCAATCTCAGGACGCAATCTCAGTTCGAACCTTCTTGCTTTCTTTACTTCAATGTCCACTATGTGTAGTGCAAACCTTGAGAGTTGTTCGAATTTTCTTTCATAATCCTCAATCTTCATTTTTCACTATTTAAGTTGAAGGAATTTTGTCTCCTTTTGATCTCTCAGAGCTTGGGGAAAGTATTTTCCCATCACTTCGTCCTTAAATTGTGTCCACGTCAGAGCACGTTGTTATGCTTTTGTTCTAGTACGAGATGCAGACTCCCACCAGTGGCCTGCAGTGTCAACCAACATGAATTCTGCACATAACACCTTTTGAGTATCAGTGCAAGATACATGTTTGAAAATTCTCTCCATTCTTCTTATCCATTTTTCGGTTGCCAATGGGTCTACCTTGCCATCAAAGGTTGGGGGTTTGTAGCGACGGAACTATTCCACAATTGAGCTAATGTTGTTAGCATTTGTACCATGGGGACCAACCTATGCTTGTTGCCAACCTAAGTCTTGTACCACCCTTAGCAAATCCCTAATGATCGTAACTTGGTTTTGTTCTTGTCTCGACATTTTCTTCACACAAATAAAATTTTAATTTAAGAATATTTAATAAAACAACCTAGTATTATTAATAATCTTTGTAATAATGAAGAACTTTAAAAATATAAATTTCCAAATCCTTACATATAGTAATGTGCTCTTCAAAATCAAATAAACAATTAAACTTTTCCTAAGTAAATAAATAACACTTAATCCTAATCCCTGTGAATCCTAAAAAAATCTTCTTTTATGGCATATCATCATCCGAAGTAATGCATGACTTTGACTCGGAATCTGCAATCAAATCAATGAAATTTTGTGGTTGGATTTCCTACTCAAGGTTTTCCAACTCTAGTTCGATATCTTCCTTTGGGTCCTCTTCCGGTTCCTCCTCCAAGTCGTCCTCTAGCCTGTCTCTGGCTCTGGCTCTGACTCTGACTCTGGCTTTGGTTCGAGTTCGGGGTTCAGGTCTGGCGCTGGTGCTTATTGTCTGTGATTCCATAAAATTATGATATCCTCACAGTATCCTTTAAAATCAACCTTATCTCAATCTTCTTCCAAATATAACTCATAATCCATATCCATCACGAAGTAAGCCACGTCTCTCCATTGAGGTCGTAAAGTGCTTATAAGGTGGTATATCGAGAGGACTATCCCTTCATTATATCCGAATTATCTTGCTCGTTCCCACTTAGAAAGTAAATCTTCAACATGTTCAACAAAAGTTTGCTCTCATTTTACTTCATAATTTATGTAGTTCTCAATGGCCATCTCAGCACACTGAATGTATGTTGGGCTATTCCTAGTCATCCTAATCATGTGACAAGTATAATTTTAATTATGCTTAATCTTGCATTATCAATATTATTTTATTCTAAGTGCATAAACGATATTATAAAAAAATGACAAATAAATTATGCTAGGTGAACATGCTTATTTCATAACAAGAAGCAATGCTAAAAATATGTCACTACATTTCATACTTGGGATCAATTGGAGAGTAGTCGAATGGTGAGTGCCTCGTGCCAAGAATCTTTCAATTTTTTATTTTTTATTTTTTGTTCAAGAACTTAAATAAATAAAATACATATTTTACGTCATATCTTTAAATTTATAAATATATGAAAAATAAATATTGTTAACAAATACGAAGTTCGATTAAACAATTACTTATTTATTTAACGTAATGATTTAACTTAATTCCATTCTCATAACGTGCATATTCAGAAAATTTTGAATAGCTATATTGCTACCTTTACTTTCATTACACAGTAAAGTATAATCCCACATGTCAACATAAAATTCTATGCTACCATAGCTATTTTTCTTTTCAAAAATAAAAATAAAAAATAAGACTACAGAGTTCTCAATCATTTAAAATAGGAGTAATTTTTTTTTTCCATAATTCCACGTACTGTTCACCCATGAACATTAACTTTCAATCATTTTTTTTTTCAATCAGCTATATATGTATATATATTTTATAGAAATTTCTTAAAATAAAATTTTCTCAAAATAGAAGTTTCTAAAAAACAAAATAGGATTTTCTTAAATTTATAATGGTCCGAAATATTGCCTTTCGTCGTATTGATTTGAATAACACGCAATCAAAAGGCTTCCAGATGAAGAGGGGGTCACAAGTGGACCGCTTAAATCACAAGTTCTTCTTTGACAATTTAGGTCCTTTCAACAAAGCCCTTCATTCTTGCGAATACTAAGATCAGGAAAACTCAAACAATAAGTGGGAAGTAGAGACTTCTTAAAATATAATTTTTTATTTCATGGTCTACAAGAAAATAAATCTGGCTTTGATACCAAGCTATAACGCCCCAATTTTCTATAAACTCCGGAACGTTACAAAAAACTCATTTTTCTTTATTTTAAGTGCGGAACTATAAAAATAAAATTCTTTATAAAATAAATAAATGCAACATTTATAAATCTAAATTTAAAATATGAAAATTTTATCTAAACATAACATAAACTCCCAACTAATTCAAATAACACATTTGGAACAAAATTAAACTAATTGGTAAATTTAAAGACTGCAAACTTATTTCTTTTTCTTTTCATTTGATCCATTTGGCAGTCCGCATCACCGCCCTTCCAAAATTCCAATCGATCCGA
The DNA here is from genome assembly GCF_002742605.1 of Olea europaea var. sylvestris. Classification (NCBI taxonomy): domain Eukaryota; kingdom Viridiplantae; phylum Streptophyta; class Magnoliopsida; order Lamiales; family Oleaceae; genus Olea; species Olea europaea. The sequence continues at coordinate 60,501 of NW_019242097.1, read as the reverse complement.
ACTATCCTGTAAAAAAATTGTAAGAGTGAGTATTCAAAAACACCCAATAAGATACGTACAGTTTCCATATACATAAATATAACAATAAAAATTATAATTCATTTCTTATGGAGTGTATCGGTGGCAAAGCGACACACCCATCTTATGTCCTCTTATAATCCCATAGGATTTCATACCATGATCTTATGGAGTATATCGGTGACCAAGCGACACAACCATCTTAGTTCCTCTATTAATCCCGTAAGATTTCACATCTCTATTAAAAAAAAAAAAAAACAGATGTCTACTGACAATCCATGCATTTTTTATTGAACATAAACGCATAAGGAAACAAAAATACTTGCACTTAAAGTATCTTACCTTGTTAGAAAAATGCTTTAAAAAATACGGGATTAAAATATTCAATGTATGCAAACTTTATTTCCAATGCTACTCTCTCTCTCTTCCTCTCTCTCTCTTTCTTTCTTCTCTCTCTTCCTCTCTCTCTCTCTCTCTTTACCTACCGTATATGTGAATTGGTGTGAGTAAAACTTTTCATCATGCCTATACATACATACATACAGGTGTAGTTTAGAGTAGATAAATCAAAATTTGATTTGATAGGGTCAAATCTTGTAACCAATGTCTACTCACAATGTACTTTATTATTATCTTATTCAACTACAAGATATACACTATTTGTATCCAACCGTATATGTGTGTATGGTGAATTTTTTTGCAACTAGAATAGTGAAAACATGTGCCATCCTAGGAATCTCTAAATCAAAACTAATAAAAAATGATAAAAGTCCTACCTCACACTTTTTTTTTTGGAGAGAGAAAAATAAATTGATTTATAATCTATATAAAATTATATTTATAATATTTTCTTTCAATTGGAACTAACTTAATGTGTTCTTATCCAAAATAATTTTTTCTCGAGTCAAAGATTTCTAATTAATTATGAGCTATCCAACGAGTACAATATTGAAATACTTATAATTGCTCTATCAAAATCTAATTTATCTGACCCAGATAAAATAGGAATTTATACAACATACAAAATAAATAAATTTTTATCTATAAAATTTTTTGGGTTGCTACATTTATACTACTGAAAAAAGTTTATTTATCTTAATCTTTTGTTCACGAGTTTAATTCTTGGAAATTTAGCCCATGTTCGGTTGAAATAAAAATCAAAATTTTAATAGATTGTGATCAAAGTTCGTGAAATGCGTAGTTGAAAAGTTGCGAGTCCTGTAAAAGATATGGTTAAAATAATTGCTCAAGTTGACTTAATTTTTTATCAGATTTTTAATGGAACAAAATGGATTTAACCATTGTCTGACAATTAAATAAAATACTATTTGTAAATTGATCTCGTAGATTTAACCGCGTGCATGGCCACCACCATTATTTAGAGTGTTAGAGCCCTATTTTTTTGAAAATATAAATTTTGTAATAATTTTTTTTTTTTTGAGAATATGAGGTTAGAAAGCGGGAAAATTTTTGAATTTATGTATAAAATTATTTTACTAAAAAAATGTTTAGTTAAAAATAAATTTGAAAAAAAAAACATATGAATTTTTATAGAATGGGGATAAATATGGGCTTACTTTTAGTTGCCCTACAATTGTTATAGAGCTAGGGACAACCTTGTGATAGGTTTGGATCAAGGGCTGAGGTGGCCCCCTGTCATAGGCCCCAACCCTATCACAGTAGAGTAATCCTACTTTTAGAGCCCTCAAATACCAATACAGTCAAAATAATTTAATTTTTTTACGATCAAAATTCAGTTCCAACTTTTCCATTGTCAATATTAGCCTCTCCACCCGAAAACTTAACACCCTCCCCTCTCCGATCAAGCATATAGAGTGAACAATTATGTTGACAAATCGAATACTTATTATCGAAAAATTTGAAGTCGAACAAAACACAAGACACTTTCTATTGCAATCTTATTCAAAATAAATTTAAATGAATTTAGAAAATCAAAATCAAAATGGGAAAATGGCTTATGCGACCGAAGAAGCCTTCAAGGCTTGCGATCGCATGTGGCCCTTCAGTGGCCAAAGAGGCGGCTCAATTTATAGCTATACGACCGCATGGCTATAGGCGAAGCGGTCCCATGGTATTAAAATCTACGTTGGTTGGATTTTTTTTTTAATTTTCTAGTTGTTTTCTTGGTGGATCATTGCAATTTTTATTTTTTATTTTAGTTGGAACCACTTTGTGTAGAGATAATTGAAAAGTTTAAATACATTATGATATTCATCCCTAAACACATGAAAAATCATCCTATTATTCATCCAAACAATTGAAGAAATCATTAATCCTTTAGATGTTCAAAACCCTGTTTTCACTTGTTCTTTTGAATAATTACTTTGCTTTTGGTATTCTTCATTAAGGTTTGATTAATCCTACAAATTATTTGCAATCTCAATCATTTAAAATCATCGTTGGAAGGAAACAAACATCGTTTGAGAACAGCGATAACGTCTTCAAGTCTTCTTCATTTTTTTACATTAATTTTTTATCATTGTCATCTTCTCCTACATTTTTCTCCATTCTTGTAACTTTCCAACAATCTCAATTGCCTTTTTATTGTGACAGAGACAGAAACTATGCTCGTTACCAGAAAGTTATTGAATCAAGATTTGGTACGCTTGATAGATTTGATGGATCAAACTTCACAACATGGCCGGACAAACTCAAAATCCTTCTAATGGTATTAAAAATCTTCTACGTGCTTGATCCAAACTTGGAGCCAATTCCTGATACAACAGAAAAAGATACTGAAAAAGTTCATGCCGAAAGAAAGAAGAGGGAAGAAAACGAATTGATATGTTGTGGTCATATCCTAAATGCTCTTTTGCGTCGATTATATGATCTCTACATCAACACTGCTTCAGCAAAAAAAAAAAAAATCTGGAATGTATATGAAAACAAATGTAAGGCTAGGAGGAAGGTACCAAGAAAATTTTAATTTCTAAATATTTTGATTTTCAAGATGCTTGATAATATCCCTTTGTTACCTCAAGTACACGAATTACAAATCATTATCAACAAGTTGAAAGCAGTGAAAATTGAACTTCTTGAATCCTTTCAAGTGGGAGCAATTATTGCCAAACTTCCAGAGTCTTAAAAAGGATATAGAAAGAAGAATTTTCAAATTACGAAGACTTTAGAAAAATATCTTCACATCGAAGAAAAATCAAGGACAAGAGATAAGATTGATAGTTTTTATGAGAGCTCTTCAAAAGTCAATGTCGTGGACAACGTGTATAACTCCAACAAGTACAAGAAGAAAGGGAATCCTTTTGGTCCCAAAAAGTATCAATGGAAGTTCAAAATCAAGTCCAAAAGACTTTGTTATGTTTGTGAAAAATTAGAACATTGTGCAAGAGATTGTAAGCACTGGAAATGACAAAAGAATGACAGAAAAGTAAACTTCATTGATGAGTTTGTCATTATGGTGAGTGAAATCAACGCAATCCAAAGCATAATTCCAGGTTAGTGGTATGATACTTGTGCAACTATCCATGTCTGTTATGTTAAGTCTCTTTTAAAACTTATCATGACATTGAAGATGTTAAAGAAATCCAAATGGAAAATGAAAGAAGATCTAAAGTGATCGACAAAGGCAATGTGGAAATCATTTTCACTTCAGGAAAAAAGATCACTTTGACAAATGTCTTCCATGTACCAGAAATGAATAGAAACTTAGCAAGTGAAGTTCTATTCCAAAAACCAGGAATTAAATCTGTTTTTGAGTCTAAAAAGCTTGTACTAACCATAATAGGCATTTTGTTGAAAAGGATTACTCCACTGAAGGGATGGCCAAACTGTGAACTTTTGAGAATGAATCTAATAAAACCAAGTCTTTTGCTTATATTGTAAATTCATTGAATTTGCAACATGGTAGATTAGCATACATAGGAGTTAGCACTATGAAAAGAATGGTTAAATGTTGATTAATATTATGTGAAGTTGATAACTTAGAAAAATGTGAAACATGCATTAAATCAAAGATGATTAAAAAGCCATTTTACAGTAAATAAGATCAACAAACCAGCTTGAACGTTTTCACTACGATATATGTGAATTAAATGGCATGCTAACAAGAGGCGGTAATAGATATTTTATTACTTTCATTGATGATTGCTCTATATATACTTATGTATATTTGTCAAAGCATAAGGATGAAGCCTTTAGTGCTTTCAAAACATATAAAGTTGAAGTTAAAAATCAATTAAGAAGGAAACTAAAAACTGTAAGAAGTAATAGAGGTGGAAAATATTTCTCTAATGAATTCAATATGTTTTGTAAACAAAATGGAACAATAAATTAATCTTTTGCAAAACGAACACTGGAATAAAATGATCTAGCAGAATGAAAGAATAAAACATTCTTAGAGATGGTAAATGCTAAATTATTGAATTTTGAATTACCATTCAATCTATAGGACGAAGCCTTACTTAGCACTTGTCATATAGTAACTAGGATTCCTTTGAAAAAAATAAGATCTCTCTATATGAAATATGGAAAGGAAGGAAACCAAATATTAACTATTTCAAAGTCTAGGGGTGTCTTACTTATTATAAGAACTCAAATCCCAAGAGAATTAAATTAGGTCCTAGAGCTATTAAATGTGCTTTTGTAGGATTTAAATAGCAAGGCCTACACGTTGTTAAACTTAGAGTCAGATGTTATAATAATATCAAAGGTTGTGGACTTTTTGAGAATGTATTAGTAGCAAGAAAATTTCAAAACAATGGAGATACTCTAAATTCTAGAGAACCACAAAAGAAGACAATTATAAGAGATGCTGAAAGTGAACCTCGAAGAAGTAAGAAAACCTGAGAAGAAAAATATCTAGGATTGGATGAAACAGACTCCCAACTTATTTCTCTCTATTTGATAGAGGGAGATAGGAAGTATGTTGTAAGAATAATTCCTTTTGTTCTTCAAGTCGAAAGTGATCCTAAAACCTATGAGGAAGCAATATCTTCTAGAGATTGTATAGACAGTATTCTTCAACGGAGATCTCGTAGAGGAAGTTTATATGGAACAACAAGAAGGTTTTGCTCTACTAGGAAATGAACATAAGGTGTGCAAACTAATTAAGTCATTATATGCATTAAAAAGTCCCTAAGAAGTAGCATGAGAAAGTTGACTCGAAAATAATGTCGAATGGTTTTAATCATAATTAAGTAGACAAATATCTTTATACTAAAGTAAATTGTAGTATAATTACATTAATATGTCTATATATAGATGATATGTCGATCATTAGCTACAATATAGATAGGATTAAAGAAACAAAGAGGTTTCTATTATCCACATGCAAAACGAACGATATTAAATAAGTAGATACTATCCTTAATATCAAAGTTAAAAAAGATAGTGGAGGGCGGGGGGTTTTACATTGAGCAAATCACATTATATCGAAAATATAATAAATAAGTTGAAACTTCTGAATATGAAAGAGGGTAATGCCCCTTTGGATCCAATATCAAGTTAATTAAAAAAAAAAAACAATGGAAGAGCAATAGCTCAACTAGAATATCAGCTGCAATTGGAAGTCTCATGTATACGACATAATGTACAAGACCTGATATTGCATTTGTTATGAGTAAACTAAAGTAGGTTTACTAACTATCCAAATTTTGAACATTGGAAGACTATTGATAGGGTTCTTGGTTACTTTAAAAAAAAAAAAAAAAAAGAGCCAAAAACCTTGGATTACAATATACAAAATTCCCTACTATCTTAGAAGAATATGCTGATGCTAGTTGGATATTAAGTCTCGAAGAAAACAAGTCATGGATATTTACTCTTAGAGGAGGTGCAGTTTCTTAGAAGTCTAAGAAACAAACATGCATTACTCACTTAACAATAGAGTTGGAGTTTGTAGCATTGGCCAAAATTGGAAAAGAAGTTGAGTGGTGAGAGATCTATTATATGAAATACCTTTAGATATAAAGGATATTTGAAAAGACTATAGTTCGACCCAAACAACACCTAGAGGGAGGGTGAATAGGTGTTTATGCGGATTTTAACAATTCAATCAACTTATGCAATAAGTCACATAAATTAAACTTTGTCCAGATTCATTCACATGATTTAACTACCTATGTTGAATTTCCAATTGAATTAAAAATGACAAAAAGTAATAAATAACTGAACAAATTGTTGACGGAGAAAACCCAAATGGGTAAAAACTCCAGGCACAAGCCAGTAGGGATTCACTATAGAAGACTTCAACTTACAATACGCCAGACATGACTGTATATAACAACACTCTAACCTCCTTACTGTATCAATCAAAGCTCTCCTGGATTCTGCAGATCTGCGCCAAAAATCCCAACCTTGTTCTTCTTCTATTTCCCGTGAATCAACAAGAACTCTAGTTCTTCAATCAATCTCCTCCCCGGATCTTCAATCAATCGATCTTCTGGAACTAGTAAGGATTTTTGAAAGGTGTTTTGTTTTAAGAGGTGTTTGATGTTTTTCTTCAATAAGACATATGATGAAAAGAAGGAATTATGAAGTTGATCCTTTGGTTGAGAGGAAAAATCTTTTAATTGTATTTTTTCCAAAGGTTGTGTATGAAAAATGGAACTTTTGAATATATATGAGGTCGTTTTTGGTAGTATGGAGCGTATAAAAATTGCAAGGAAGGAAAATTACCAAAAATTGGATAGCACTATCGCTCGAGGGAAGTGCTGGCGAAACTCTAGCGACGCACTTTCGTTCGAGCGAAGCAGTGGCAAAACTCTAGCGAGATAGGTTCTGTTATTTAGGCTCGAGCGAGGTCAGGGTGAAACTCTAGCGTGATCTTGTGCCGTTTTCATGTTCAAGGCACCCAACTTTACCCTAGACCTATACCATAAATTTTGCTAAATTGCAACACAAGTCCCTGAACTTTTAGACCTTTACAAATTAGTCCTTGACTTTACAAACTTGACAAATTGGTCCTTTTGGTCACAGATTGCCAATTACAACTTTTTCCTAAAAAACTCCCCCTTTGGCATTCTGTGACAAAATTATACAAGACAGTCAAAGACACAAAAAGAAATGTAACTCCAAATGACTTATCCATTCAACCAAAGCAGCTATCTCTTGTCCAACCTGTTTCCCGAAATACAGAAACTCAATACCAAGTGTAAAAGCACGTGAAATGGAAACAATAAATAAAACAAGGAATAGTGCGTATGTCATTAGCCAAAAACACCAAAAACATACATCAATATTGCTAAAACATCAAAAACTTAATCTAGCCATTGAATAGATACAAAACCACAGTTATATCACAATTAATCAAAAAATGAGATCTATCTATCTATCATATATCTACTCCCCCTTTTTGTCACAAATGACAAAGGAGCAAAAACAAAAACTATGCAGCAGCACCACCCGCAATCGAAGACTCATCACCAGTCTCGTCACTCGTGCTCTCATCCAAGTGATCACGGATCCAACGTAACTGACGCTGACACACAGCCAGAGCACGCCGAAATGTAGAAAGCTCAGCAAACTGACGCTTCAAAGCAGCACGTAACTGCGTGATCTCAGCCATCATACGAGCCTGCTGCTCGACCAAAGTAGACATATGTCCCATAAGCGTCACCATGGGGTCAGTGGGCAAGGAAGCCACCCCTGGAGCGGAAGTAGACGTCGAAGGAAGGTCGGACTAAGACGGAGGAGCCGGAGGAATATCCAAATGGGGAGGAAGAAAGACACGGGAACCCCCAGAAAGGATGTCACTAATAAGATCAAGGGGCTCCGAAAAGTTAAAAATATCAACTGACTCATCATGAGCTGCAGCATGAGTAGAAGAAGAGGACGGGACGTGGGATCGAATCTGGTGGATGGTCTGCTGTCCTATCAGATGACCTATACGACTAAACGACCCCTCAGGAAAAGAAGCACCAAGAGATAGGACAACCCTATGAATCAGACAAGCATAAGGTAAACCTATACGACCCCCAGGAGTACGAAACGAAGCCAAAATCTGCTGGCAAGCAAAACTAGGAAGGTCTATAGAGTCTCCATGAAGAAAGGCATAGAGAAAACGTGCCTGCACCATAGGTAAAGAAGAAGTATGGGCAACGGGGCACAGGTTTGTGCACACGATGCGCAACAAGACCTGTCTATCAGTAGGTAAGGAACCCGTGGCCATCGCTGTAGGCCTCCCAGCAGACGGGGTGTTCAAAAGAGTCGATCGAATAAGGGCATCGACCGGAAGAGAAGCGGGAAGAATGTAAGGATAAGTCGGATGGGGAATTTGAGGTATACCTAACGCAAGAGCTACCGCAGACGGAGTAACTCGAAAAGAATGACCTCTAAGAAAAATCCTAAATGACGAGCCGTCCACATCATGAATATTAGCATAAAACTCCTGAACTCGGAGTGGAGACGGTGGTGTAAGACCAATAAGAAGGGGCTCCCAACCCCGAGAAACAAAAATAGCGGCGATGTCAACAGGAAGGTCAAACAAAATTACCTCACGCTCCATGAGAATGGGGCATAAGGAGAACTGAGAAGTGAAGACCTCCTGAGCTGTAGCAGAAATAAACTTGGATCAACTGTAAGACGCCGAACCATTAGCGGGCTGTGCAGAGGGACGAGAATGCTTACGGGCCATCTAGCACACGCGGAGATGGAAAGAATAAGTACCATGGAAAATGCGCGTACCATGATTCAATATGACATGAGAAGATGCACACACAAACACACAGATGAGGCATAAAGAAAATGCATCGAACCACGTAGACGACGCGCAGAACAAAACAAGCATGATCGAGTGAGAGTCCAAAAATATGATCAAACCACATAAACTTGAAAGAAGACATACACGGCACGTTACGACATGCAAACAAATAGGAAAGAACAAAGGAAAAAAGAAGAAAAACAAAGAAAACCAAAACACACATAGGAGGTGAACTTTCATCGAACACATGATGGGCGTGACTTCGGCACCAAATTCCAAGCACAGACGAGAAAACTACCCTCCATGGACTTTACAACCATCTAAGCCACACATCAAACCGATTAACGAAATGCAAGAACGACTCCAATGAAAATGGACCAAAAGTGTGAAAAACATGTGAAGAAAAACCATAGTAATGCACAATTCATGGAAATTAGTGATGCAAAACATGTTTAAGAACAATAGAAATAGCTAAGGAATGCACAAAACAACAATATAATGAAGCAATGAGAGAAACAAATTAAAAAAAACAAAGAAACAGTAAAAAAAAAATCGAAACTGTGAATTACCCAAAAATGTGAAGCCAAGAGTTGAAACTTCGGATCAAGAACCGTGTTAAAGGTGTCAAATTGAGGCAAAATTTAATGGGAAGTGAATAATATTGATGGAAGAAAAGAAAAAAAGGAAGAAGGAGAGAAAAAGAGCAAATCGCGCAAAAAAAAAATGAAACAGGGCCGCTTTAAAAGGAATTGTCGCTCGAGCGAGACCTGGGTGAAACTCGAGCGACATCCATTCTGCTTTTGTCGCTCGAGCGAAGTCCAGGCGAAACTCGAGCGAAAATCAAATGTCAAAAATAGCACCAAAAATTTGAAATTTAAGAAAAATAGCACAATTTTCAGAAAATAACAAAAATAGCTCCAAAAACGTTTATTTTTATTTTCATTTTGAATTTTTGTTGTATCAAAACAATCCAAAAATCGAAGATGAAGCACGTACCCAAATATGTAGAAAATGCGAACAATAAGCACAAAATCACAAACTCAACATTCAGAACACATAGACAAATTTTAAGTCCACACAAAAAAATCCCGTAGAGTAAATTGTATACAGAACATCAAAGTGAAATGTGCCATATAATCCATACAAGTTAGACTCAAAACTTTAAATTAGTGAGAAAAGACACGTGAAAACTGAAGTGAATAAGTGTAGATGTGATAAATGCATGAATAGGCATGAATCCATGATCAGATAGGCAAACAAATGCCAACGGCCGTCTGAAGCGACTCAAACCTCAACCCATCTAGTGGTTTCGTAAGTAGATCAGCCAATTAGTTGTCAGTAGAGACATGATCTAACAGCCGTCCAAAGTGACTCAAACCTCAACCCATCTAGTGGTTTCGTAAGTAGATCGGCCAATTGGTTGTCAATAGAGACATGATCTAGGGAGATAACATGTGTTTCAACAAGTTCATGAATAAAATGATGTCGTATGTCAATATGTTTTGTTCGCGAGTGCTGAATAGGATTCTTAGAGATATTTATAGCACTGGTATTGTCACAGAAAATAGTCATGGTCCCTTGATTAATCCCATAATCACTTAGCATCTGCTTCATCCAGAGAAGCTGAGTGCAGCAACTCACAGCTGCTATGTATTCAGCCTCTGCCGTGGATAGGGATATGGAATTTTGTTTCTTACTTAACCAGGCTACGAGATTGCTACCCATGTAGAAACAGTCCCCAGACGTACTTTTTCTATCATCTGCATTCCCAACCAAATCGGCGTCAGAGTAGCCAGCCAAATCAAGATTAGAATCTCTAGAATAGAAAATGCCTAGATCAACGGTACTACTCACATATCTAATGATGCGTCTAACCGAGCTTAAGTGTGATTCTTTGGGATCTGCCTAAAATCAAGCACACACTCTAACACTGAAAGCAATGTCAGGTCTAGTAGCTGTGAGATAGAGAAGACTACCTATCATACTTCGATATAGTGAAGGATCTACACTCTTACCTGAAGGATCACGACCTAACTTCAAGCTAGTACTCATAGGTGTCCTAGTATGCTTCTTACTATCTAACCCAAAGCGCTTAACTAGATCTTTTGCATACTTAGACTGTGAAATAAACAAGCCATCCTCAGTCTGTTTCACTTGAAGTCCAAGGAAATAACTTAACTCACCAACCATACTCATCTCAAATTCTTACTTCAAACACTCGGCAAACTCATACGCTAGAGACTCAATGGGAGAACCAAAAATGATGTCAACGACGTAAATTTGGGCGATAGTGATAGTTTCTTCAATATGTCTAATAAATAAGGTCCTATCAGCACCACCTCGAGAGAACCCATGTTCCTCAAGATATGACGTAAGTCTCTCATACCAAGCTCTAGGAGCTTGTTTCACATTGGTCATCTGTTTTGTTCTTAAAGATCCACTTAGTACCAATAACATTACACTTTTCAGGTCTAGGAACTAAAATCCACACATTGTTTCTAGCAAATTGATTTAGTTCCTCATGCATCGTATTCACCCAACACTCATCACTAAGAGCCTCTTCGACTTTCTTGGGCTCAACCTGTGAAACATAGCTAGTATACGCTAGATTGTTCAGTATCCTCTTACAAAGCTTCATACCTCATCTAGATCCCCAATGATATTGTCCTTAAGATGGTTGGACTTGACCCTAGGCGATGGTTCCTTAGGATTTTTGTCTCGATCTTGTGGATGCATTTCCTTTTCAGGTGTTTCAGGTATTCTAAGAGATGATTTAGACACAGGTGGTTCAGTAGGATCACTAGACCTTATAAGATCACCATATCTATCGTCCATCCTATCACAATTTTCAACATTCTCCCCCTCACTCACAGCATCATCTATCACAACATTGACTGACTCCATCACAGCACGAGTACGTGAGTTATATACTCGGAATGCTCGGTTATTTCTAGAGTACCCTAAGAAAATTCCTTCGTCACTCTTAGATTCAAACTTACTCAAGTTCTCTCTGTCACGCAAAATGTAGCACTTACTCCCAAATACACGAAAGTATTTAACAGTAGGCTTTTTACCCTTTAGAATCTCATATAGAGTCTGATCGGTTTTGGGTCTAAGGTAGACTCTATTGATTATGTGGCATGCAGTATTAACAGCTTCTCCCCAAAAATGTCAGGCTAGTCCTTTGCCATGAAGCATGGCTCTAGCCATGTCCTGAAGAATGCGATTCTTCCTTTCAACCATCCAATTTTGTTGAGGAGTGATAGGGGAAGAGAACTCATGTAGTATCCCTTCATCCATTCAGAAACTCTCAAGATTAAAATTTTCGAACTCTTTTCCATGATCACTACGCATTCTAGACACTTTGACATTGAGTTCATCACTAAGCCGTTTACACAAAGATTTTATAAGATCACATGCATCAAATTTTTCCCTAAGCAATTCTATCCATGTGAACCTCGAGAAATCATCTACCACAACCAAAATATACTGCTTATCTCCTAGACTCTCAGTCCTAGATGGTCCCATTAAATCCATGTGTATCAATTCCAGGGGTCTTTTGGTCAGAATTTTA
>NW_019242097.1:42464-45149 GCF_002742605.1 Olea europaea var. sylvestris | reverse complement strand
TTACCAAAAGCTGGATAGCACTGTCGCTCGAGCGAAGTGCCAGCAAAACTCTAGCAACGCACTTTCACTCGAGCGAAGCAGTAACGAAACTCTAGCGAGATAGGTTCTGTTATTTAGGCTCGAGCGAGGTCAGGGCGAAACTCTAACGTGATCATGCGCCGTTTTCATCTTCAAGGCACCCAACTTTACCCTAGACCTATACCATTTGTTTTTGCTAAATTGCAACATAGGTCCCTGAACTTTTAGACCTTTACAAATTAGACCTTGATTTTACAAACTTGACAAATTGGTCCTTTTGGTCACAGATTGCCAATTACAATATTTTCCTAACAATATTTAATATCTATCTTGTGTGATAGTCAAGGTACACTAGCTCGGGCATATAGTGAAGCATATAATGGAAGTCTAGACATATAAGTCTAAAACATGAATATGTAAGAAAATTAATCAAGTATGGAGTAATTTCGCTTACACGTGTTAAGTCTAGTGAGAACTTAGTTGATCTATTTATAAACCTCTTATAAAATAGCTAGTAAGATCAACATCAAGTAGGATGAGGTTGAAACTCCTTAATTAAATCTACCAATGATAGCAATCCTCCAAAAATATGCTAAACAAGTATATTTAAGTTCAAAGAATAATAACAAATCATTCGATAATGGATAGATTGCAACACTATTAAAATTATTAAACATTATCCTTGATAAATAGTGTTGATTGTTATGGTTGGAGAGACAAGTGATAAAACTCTTAATGAAGTTCAGTACAGGGTACAAGTATCTTCAAGGGAACAAAGATATAGGAAGAACTTCACTTATGTGAACTTCGAGATGGTGCCACGTCATTAGAGAGTTAGAGTTTTATCCTTTTAAAAGTTCAATGAAAAAGAATAAGTTCAAGACCATATTAGCACTAAGTGAGTTACAGGAACTTGTCAAAACTTGACATATGTGTGTGTGACTTCATTGATATTGTCACATGAAAAAACCCAACATTTTCTATAGCCTGTCGATAATTCATTATCCCACAAGATCTAGGAAACGGTCCAGCTTCCCTTTCTTCATTACAAGGGACAACCTTAAACAACAATAATAAGGGTAAAAGGAAGTGCATATCTAATGAGTGTCCCAAAGATGTTCTGCTGAAAATAATCGTGCACCGGGAAGTTGAAAAACAAAGGAGAAAAGCAATGGTCAACCTTTATGCCTCTCCATGATTCCTCCAGAACTTCTCAAGGTGAAGAAAAACATTTTCATTTTCAATTTCTATGTTTTCGCTAAATGAAAAATTATTTTGCATTTATGTATGAATTTATCACTTAGTTAATAATAAACACACAGCAAGGGACTACTAAATCCCTTCTGGGCTTTACTATTTTATAATCATGAAACTCTTTCATTTATGAAACATTTGTTATCTTGAATTGGAAATACATGAAATAAAAATAAGGAAGAAAATGAGGTTAAAATCTTTTTCCTTCAGGTGGTGTAGTGTTTTTAGCTCTTTGTGCTCATATTATGTATATATATCTTTTTATTATAGAGTAAGCTTTCCATGTCCAATAATATTCACGAGGCTTCAATTTACATAAGATGCCTGCAAAGTAACAATAGCGAATTAAGGAAAAGAAGGTTAAAATCTTCATCATCGTGTCTCGTGTTGGTCTGTGCTATGTAATTTTATACACTATACGTCCCTTTTTCTAGGGAAACATTCCATATGTGATCATATTTATGAGGGTGCAACTCGTATAAGATCGATACCTACAAACTAATAAGGTAATCTGAAGCAAGAGGTTTAAAAAAAATTTCATTGTCGTTTGTAATGTTATCATATATGTTTATTTTTGCAGGGAAAGCATTCCAGGCTGGTTCTTGCATGTTCTTAGATATTCATGAGGCCGAAAATTATATAAAATGCCTGAAAAATATTATAAGCAAATTGAGGAAGAAGAAAGTTAAAATCTATAATCATGTGAAATGTTGTTTAGTGCCTGATGCTCGTGATTTTTATTTATTTAATATGTCTCTTTTTCTAAGGTAATTGTTCTGCATCCAACCATATATTCACTAGGCTCCAAATTCTGTAAGATGACTGCAAAATATTATAAGGGAATCGACTTACAAGAGTGTTCAAATCTTATTCATTATCTTGTAGTGTTGTTCAGTACTATTCGTCAGTACCACATATATGTTACTTTTGTTATGGTCATCAATACGCCATATGGGATTATATTCATGAGGCCGTAAATTATATAGTATGCCTGCAAAATAATACAAGGGAATTTGGAAACATGAGTGGCCCATATCTTCTTCATTACCGCTTGTAGTACCTTTCAGAGCTATATGCTCAAACATATATACGTCGCTCTTATAGGTTAGAAAAAATCCATTTCGGATCATTCACAAGGCTGCAAATTATGTAAGATCGGTGTCAAAGAATACAATGGGATTGAGAAACCAGAGTCTTAATATCTATTTAATTATGGTGTCTAGTGTTGTCTAGTACCACTACTCCATGTCTCGCTTTCTTGGGCAAACATTCTATATCGGATCACACTCATAACGAGATGCCAGCAAAATATTATAAGGGAATTAGGAAACTAAAAGACGGTTATATCCTCTTTATTATGGTGTGTATCTTTTTAATACTGTAAGTATTATGCCCTAGGTCCAATCAACTTTG
>NW_019242097.1:40497-41913 GCF_002742605.1 Olea europaea var. sylvestris | reverse complement strand
GTGAAAGATATGATCGATGATCGAGATTGACACAATTCCATATCTCGTAATTGATCGGATCATATTGACGAAGGGATTATAGTTTCACGGTAAACGAACGAATTTGGTTTTGTCATACCACGTGACATTTCCCGTCACATGTATTGCCCTGACACATTGCTAGATGTCAATCAGGGACGGCGAATGTGAATTGACGATAAATTAAAAGGGTGTTTTAATTTATCAATTTTGATTAGATCAAAATAATATTTCACGTCGTTAGGCATCGTGGTCGGGAACCTAATGGGTCACACACAAAAGAGAATTGGAAGATTGCAAATTGTCAATTTGTTAATTTAACAATCTTTGGATAAATTAATTAATTGGATTTGTTATTTATTTTTTCGAATTAATTAATTGGATTAATTAATTCACGGACCGGGTTTAATTAATTGGATTAATTAATTATTGGACCGGACCGGACCGAGCCTGTTTGGGTTTATATAAATACATAACTAGGGTTTGAGGTCCATTAAGGTTTTCATTATTCTTGCTGGCACAAGAGAAAACCCTAGAGGCTGCAATCATATTCTCTGTGTGGATCACCGTTGGAGGCTGGACAATTGGACAGCTGTGGTGGCGAATCAAAGTTGATGGAACGAAAAGAAAAGCAAAAAGATTGCAGATCTGTAAAAGGTACAATCTTATCACAATTTCTATCTAAACACAAAGGCGATTCTTGGTGGGAATCGAAAATTATTTTAAATTCCGCTGTGCATGTATAAGTAGATTCCCAACAAATACCACATGCTCATAATACATCTATTTGTCAATTTTTCTAGGGTAAACTATCTTGTTATTAGCGAGGCTGCAAATTAAATAAGATGCCTGCAAAATAATATGAGAAAATTAAGAAACAAACAACGTTAACATTTTCTCCTTACGCGGAGCTTCCGAGTACTATGTGCTCTCATAATATGATCACTTTTTTCTAGGGTAAGCATTCCATATCAGATCATATTGGTATTAACAAACCCAAAAACCAGAATATTGACAGAAAATTAAAGAACACCGAAAATTTTTAGCTCAAAGGCTGGGATGTTCGGATGTTCACCTAGAAAGGGTAAATCACCACATTATGCATCCATCAAAGTGGTTATTGTTCCAATCCACTAAAAACCAGCAAAGAATATCAATACAAGGATTACAACACAAAAGATCCAATAGATCTTTCCCTCAAATCGGATTTCCTCTCTCAACATACCTTTAACAGATTACACCAAGTAACTATAAGTTACTACTTGACAAAGAACACAATCAACCTCTTCTATACATAATCTATACTAGACTTCAGCAAGAATATCTCAAAGGCAAAGATTACAGATAAAAGTCAGAGGTTTTCCTCTTGAGAGAAACACATAGACGAATGAGATGAAA
>NW_019242097.1:18706-38398 GCF_002742605.1 Olea europaea var. sylvestris | reverse complement strand
GAATATGTAAATTCTTATCACTAATGTGCAATGCCAAATTTCAAATTTATTAGATCGAGAAACTGCAATAGCAATAAATTAATTCAGTAAAGGTGAAGCCTTGAAAATATAGATCCCATTTGATTTTTCAACAAGGGTAACTTTTACAAAATTATTTCGAAGTGTTAAATTACCTTTATTTATGATTAAATTAAAACATTCATCATCAAGTATTCCTAAAGAGATTAAATTTCTCTTTAAGTTCGGAATGTATCTAATCTTATTTAAGATCAGCACATTTCCATTGTCTAGTTTTAAAATAGCCTTACTAATTCCTCTAACTTTACAAGAAAAATCATTTCCCATTAACATTTGTCCTCTATCGATTTCCAAAAATTCAGTAAAGTATTCTTTATAGGGTATCATATGAAAAGTACACTCTAAATCAAGAATCCATTCATCCTTAAATGAGGACTGACAAGTCATATAGACATGTCCATTTGAGATTGCTGCTTCTTCATAGGTTATAGCTGCCCTATCTTCTATTTTATTAATATTTTTCAATTCCTCAATTCTCTTGACATTGTTCTTTATAAAATGACCCACCTTCCCACAAATTAGCATTTCTTTCGTTTAACCTTCCTATTATTCTTATTGAATTTGAATTTACACTTGTATGAATTTCAAGAAAATTCTTCTGGTTTCTCAAGATTTTTTTTTAGAAAATTGTTATTATTCTTCTTAAATAAATTATTTCCTTTAATATTGTAACCAACTCCAATATTGGAGGTTTTTAATTCACTTTTAAATTCAAATTCTTTATTCCTTAATGAAGAGATAATAATGTCAACAGTACCAGAAGTTCTCCATATTCAAGGATATTTTCCAACTCCTTATATTTTTCTAGCAAAGATGATAACGATGCTACAAACTGTTGGTCATCAGAAAGAGTCTCACCACTGTTGGTAAATCTATCAAGATTTGTTTCAAGATCACAATTTGGATCAAACTTGAAACTGAAAAATTGTTTCCATAAGTAACATTTATTAGAGAGTGACTTTGTTTTATAAAGAGATTCAAGTTTAGTCCATATTTTAGTAGTAGTCTCAGTCATCCATACTTCTATAATTACACTGACAGATAAATGCAAGAAAATTGTGCTCCATGCAATTTTATCTTGTTTAGTTTTCTTATTATCAGTAATCTCTCTATCCAAAGATTCATCAAGTGCTTTAACACATCTTTGTTGCATTAAAAGAGCCTTCAATTTTTTACTCCAAAGACTAAAATCTCCTTTGTCATTCCAAATTTCAGTATCAACTTTTGTATTTCCCATATATTAAACTTTTGAAAACTGTAAGTTTGACAATTTGAAAATCAACACAAAGCTTAAAATACATCGTGCAAAAAACAATTATCAAATTGATGTACACATGATAAGTGTAGTTTCTACACTTATTTGGGATCTTAAATGATGATGATATTTTGTTATTCTTTGAACGGCTTAACACCTGATTTGTTATTTATTGATTTTATTAGGAAAAGTTCATGTTTCAAAGAAGAATACCTTTTTTCTTGCCTTTTACCGATTTACTTCGTTTAGGTTTCATACCGGACCAAAGTGTAAATATTTAATGGTTGATTTGGAACACAAAAGATACTTTGAAGATTGATAGGAGTCAATTAAATGCAAATTGGAGTCAAAAAGAAAAGGGATATGATTAGAATATTACCATAAATCAACTTCAAATCATATAAGATATCTTCAAGATTTTTGTTCAATTTGAAACCCATTTTTCGGATGGAGAACGTTTGAATTGGAAAATTTTTATTTCAAGAATAATTGTATATCTTTTAATTATCTTTCCAATGCACTTTGAATCACCTGAATTGGACATCTATAGAGAAAGTTATGATCAAAATATTGAAGACTGTGCAGAGACAAAATTATGTGCGCGCGAAGGCAATTTTCCTTATTTGATTCAAACTCTTTTGGAAGACAATTTGGATGTGAATTTTGACCTAATTTCATCATATAAATACAAGATATGGGCAGCAATGAAAGTGTCTCTCTCTTGCCTCTTCATACACAATAGTTTCATCAAATCCGTCAAGAACAAGGGGTCAATTATTGTATTTTGAAAGAAGAGATCAAGCCATAGCAAGGAATTGAAGTTCAACTACATCAAGTTTTGAAGAATTCAACTTTGGACGTGAATATCAACATCTTTTGTATTCTTTCATGATCCAGGTGATATTTTTCTATTATTCTTCTTGTAATTTATATATTAATATGTTAGGCTAGTTTTTCATTGTATTGGATGAACAATGAACCCTATCGTTTGTTCATTCTAATTCAAGACAATTAATTTAGTATTTCATGATTTTTTCTTGATTGATTTTGCATTCCCATTGAACTATTTAATTGCTTGATCACCAATTAGATAGTAAATTGCTTGCTGTAGTGTAGGAATACTCACAATAAATCTAGAATGCGGTAAAATCAACACATGGACGATAGGTGTTAGAAATAATATTTATGGCATGTGCAATCATGTGTGATAAATCCTGTGAATCAATGCATGTTTTTCATATGAATTCAGACTAGGAATAGGATCGGGTCGTGTTAAACATATGTTTAATATATCTTGGGAAATAATGTTGAATAAAAGTGAATTATCGATTGTCTTGAATGCATGAATTTACTAGATTATAAATTAAGAGTTGAATTAAATGACAATAGGGGGATTCACGATCTCAATACAAATATTCACATATTAAATAAATATTTTACTTGCTTTCTTAGTTTAAGATTAGCATAGAAAACATACAAATTATAACTTTTTTTATTTTATATTACTTCGAATTTAGTAAAGCTACTTAACTAAATATTAGGTCTTATTCCTCGTGGGAACGATACTCTTAACTCACAAATTTTATTACTTGTACAACGATCCTGTACGCTTGCAGGTTTCACACGAACACATTTTTGGCGCCATTGCCAAGGAATAACGGATTTAATTTTAGTTTAGTAGTTTATATTAGATTCAATTTTTTTCACTTTATTGTTATTATTATTATTTTTTGTTGAATTTAGCTACCCACCCCGATCTCTTTTATTTGGTATTCTTTCCAGGTGTTGTTCAGTAGTATATGCAAGATTCTAACACTGATATAGTAGAATTATTTTTGCAATAATTAAACTTGACATGGACGATGAGGAAGAAGATATATATTGTGAGTTCTCCTATACGGTGCATTATACTGGCTACTGCTTGTATACATGCACTGACCCAGGAAGGCTCAAGCTCCTGCGATTTCAACAATACTTGTAATGTCGAAGATTAGCATTTGACAATGCTAATGAAGACTACATGCCTGTGGGTGAGTGTGTCCCTTCAGACACGCTTGTGGGAGTTGATCCTTCCATGTTGAACGAGGAGGCACTTGCAAAATACTACACTGATCTTGCCAAGTTAGATGAAAATAAAATGTGCGTGGGAGATGGCATATTCTGGATCGAATTTAAAAGATGGAGGTATAATCCACTCGAGAAGTTTGAAAGAAAAGAGTTTCCATTGCCCGTGGATGTAGATTGTAAACCAGCCATTCAACCCAAGGAGATATCAATTATGGAAGACGAGAACGAAGACGATGAAAGTTCAATTACAAATGAACAAAAGGGAAGGTAATTAATGAAGAAGATGTTAACTCACACTCCGTCAACTTCATTGATTGCCCTATCATTGAATTTGTAAATAAACCCGAAGAAGAAGTCTACATAGTTGAATTTGAATGGGATGAGATATGCAAGTCATATAACATTGGAAGGGGCAGTGCTAAAATTTGTAGAAGCAATGAAGAGTGGAGCAAAATTAAAAGGGGCAAACTAAGCAAGGCATCAAAAGCGTTCATCAAAATTCCGTGATGCGGAAACAATAAAGTCAAGCTAAAGACTATAAATAAGCGCTTGTTGGGAGGCAGGCCAATCTTTCTATCCCTTTTATTTATTTTGCTTTCTACTTATAGAATAATTTAGTTTTTTTTTTTTTGGTTTTAATTAGGGAATTGTCATCAATATCCCATTTTTCCGTAGGTTACTTATTGGTTTATTGATATTTGAGCCAAGTAACACTTGTTTCAGATCTTTTGTGTCTTAATGCTTTATTTATCCGCATTGTGCAGGAACATGACGTTGTGAAACACTTGAACCAACCATTACCAAGGAAACAACGGGAGACAAGGAAAAGCTAGCTATTGAATTTCATTGCCATATCAGGGGAGTCTTTTCTTTTTTTTTCCCCCACCCCTTATATGCAGACATAGGATTTAAGATATTGAGGACAATGTTTAATTTAAATTTGGGGGGTGAAAAACATAAGTTTTCATTTGTTTTGTGTGTTTTTGTGTGTGTTTTATTGTTTTATAGCGGACCATAGATGCTAAACCCAAAACAACTATATTTTACATCCTTAGACCAAATTTAGAATAGTTTGGAGGATTTCACTGTTGTAGGAAGATTTTGAGATAAATGGGGATTCCATGTGTGGAAAAAAAATATCTTGTGTGGATTGTCTAAGGTCAATAGGATGAAATTAGGTAAAATTCTCAAGTTAGAAGTTGGTTTGCTTAGATGGGTGTTTAATAAGGGATATTGCACTAATCAAGGTATAAAAAAATAAAATATTTTATTTGAAAATTTCTCTTCGTAGCCTTTACAACTCGAGTTATTAAACCTGTAAGGGTGTTAAAACCTGGTGCCCTAAAGTCAACTGACTTAGGAGTCATCGGCCTAAACCTCGCTAAAGGGGTCATTTAAAAAGCTCAAGTGAGAGAATGCTGCAAAAAAAATGTTGAAATAAAAATTGAAAAAAAAAAGAGAGAGAAAAATTGGTGCATGAAACAAAAGACGAACTAGATGCCTTAATTAAGTCTTAAACACTTGTTTAAAAAAATTAACTTTTGATAAAGGATTATTAGCCTGATAGAGTTCTGGAGATTGAAGCAATCAAATTATCGAGAATCTTTATTTATTGATATATCGACTTGCAGTTAGTGAGATTTATCTAAACTATAGAGGTAAGGATAGTATAAAAATTCAACCTTAGGTCACATACTTGAAAATAACGAAAAGAATAAGTTTGGGGGCATGTGAGTCTTACGAGTGATGGAAGGACATATTTGACCATTGAGGGCCAGGAATTGAAACTACTTGTGAATTCATGATGCTATGCTTAATTCCCCACACACACACGTCAATTTTACATTGGAAAAGTAGATTTTAATTTCTGTATTGTGATTTTGAAGCTGTACACATATTTAATTTTATGATTTCAATCTTGAGATAAAAAGTCGGGTTAGCTAGCTAAATCATTTTACATTACTTGATTGACTGGCCACCAATTAGGTAATTAGCACTGTGCGCTTGTGTGTTTGCTGGATTTTAGTTTTGTTTGAGGATAAAAAAAGATTCAAATTTGGGGGTTTGATAAGTGTAGTTTCTACACTTATTTGGGATCTTAAATTGTGATATTTTGTTATTCTTTGAATGGATTAGTACCTGATTTGTTATTTATTGCTTTAATTAGGAAAAGTTCATGTTTCAAATAAGAATTGGAAAAAAAGGGAAAATGGCTAAATGAAGCAATTTCAAAGTATGGGGACCAAAGTATAAATATTTAATGGTTGATTTGGACCACAAAAGATACTTTGAAGATTGATAGGAGTAATTGAATGCAAATTGGCAAAAAGGAAAGGGATATGATTAGAATATTACCATAAATCGACTTCCAATCATATATGATATTTTCAAGATTTTTGGTCAATTTGAGACCCATTTTTTGGATGAAGAACGTTTGAATTAGAAAAATTATATTTAGAAAAATTATCTTTCCAATACACTTTGAATCACCTGAATCGAACACCGAAAGGGAAAGTTATGATCAAAATACTGAAACTTGTGCAGAGACAAAATTATGTGTGCGCAAATGCAACTTTCCTTATTTGATTCAAACTCTTTTGGAAGACAATTTGGACGTGAATTTTAAACTAATTTCATCATATAAATACAAGATATGGGCACCAATGAAAGGGTCTCTCTCTTGCATTTTCATACACAATAGTTTCATCAAATCTATCAAGAACAAGGGGCCAATTGCTATATTTTGATAGAGAAGATCAAGCCATAACAAAGAATTGAAGTTCAATTACATCAAGTTTTGAAGAATTCAACTTTGGACATGAAGATGAACATCTTTTGTATTCTTTCATGATCCGGATGATATTTTTCTATTATTCTTCTTGTAATTTATATATTAACATGCTAGACTAGTTTTTCATTGTATTGGATGAGATGAACCCTATTATTTATTTATTTTAATTCAAGACAAGTATTTAGTTTAATTAATGTGTCACTTGATTAATTTTGCATTCCCATTGCACTATTGAATTGTTTGGCCATCAATTGAATAGTTAGTTGCTTATTGTAGTGTAGGAATACTCACAACGAGTCTAGAACGCGGCAAAATTAACATGTATAGTTAGGATTAGGAATAATATCTATCATACATGCAATCATTTTGATAACTTAAACTAAATGCATGATTTTCATATGAATTCGGACTATGAATAGGATCGGGTCGTGTTAATCATAGGTTGGTGTATCTTGGAAAAGAACATTTAACATATTAGTGTTATCGATTGTCAAGAACTCGTGAAAGAAATTAGATTACGAATCAAGAATTGAAATAAATAGTAATAGGCGGAGTCAAAATCCAATACAATCCTCCGTAATTTGATAAAACCCCAATTTTTATTGCTTTCTTAGATTAGTTTAGTTTAAATCAAATCAAATTTTTATTTTGTTTTCATAACTAGAATTCCATATGAAACTAGTAAACTTGAATTAAATTTATTCTCTGTGGGACGATAACTCTTAACTCACTTATTATTACTCGTCAACGATCCCGTACGCTTGCGGGTATCACACGAACAAATTTTTGGCTATCTATCCCACCCGATTTTCTTGGCTGGGTGTTTAATAAGGGATATTACACTAATCCAAAAACTTGTTCGTGTGAAACCCGCAAACCTACGGGATCGTTTTACAAGTAATAAAATTTGTGAGTTAAGAGTATTGTTTCCACGAGAAATAAGGTCTAATATTTAGTTAAGTAACTTTGCTAAATTCAAAGTAATATAAAATCAAAAAAGTTATGATTTGCATGTTTTCTATGCTAATCTTAAACTAAGAAAGCAAGTAAAATATTTATATAATATGTGAATATTTGTATTGGAATCATGAATCCCCCTATTGTCATTTAATTCAACTCTTAATTTATAATCTAGTAAATTCATGCATTCAAAACAATCGATAATCCACTTTTATTCAACATTCTTTCCCAAGATATATTAAACATATGTTTAACACGACCCGATCCTATTCCTAGTCCGAATTCATATGAAAAACATGCATTGATTCACAGGATTTATCATACATGATTGCACATGCCATAAATATTATTCCTAACACCTATTGTCCATGTATTGATTTTACCACGTTCTAGACTTATTGTGAGTATTCCTACATTACAACAAGCAACTTACTATTTAATTGGTGATCAAGCAATTAAATAGTTCAATGGGAATGCAAAATCAATCAAGAAAAAATCATGAAATACTAAATTAATTATTTTGAATTAAAATAAACAAACGATAGGGTTCATCGTTCATCCAATGCTATGAAAAATTGGCCTAGCATATTAATATATAAATTACAAGAAGAAGAATAGAAAAATATCACCCAGATCATGAAAGAATACAAAAGATATTGATATTCACATTCAAAGTTGAATTTTTCAAAACTTGATGTAATTGAACTTCAATTCCTTGCTATGGCTTGATCTCCTCTTTCAAAATACAGTAATTGAACCCTTGTTCTTGACGGATTTGATGAAACTATTGTGTATGAAGAGGAGAGACCCTTTCATTGCTGCCCATATCTTGTATTTATATGATGAAATTAGGTCAAAATTCACGTCCAAATTGTCTTCCAAAACAGTTTGAATCAAATAAGGAAAGTTGCCTTCGCGCGCACATAATTTTGTTTCTGCACAGCTTTCAGTATTTTGATCATAACTTTCTCTATCGGTGTCCGATTCAGGTGATTAAAAGTACATTGGAAAGCTAATTAAAAGATCTACAATTGTTCTAGAAATAAAATTTTTCCAATTCAAATGTTCTCCATCCGAAAAATGGGTTTCAAGTTGACCAAAAATCTTGAAAATATCTTATATAATTTGAAGTCGATTTATGGTAATATTCTAATCATATTCCTTTCCTTTTTGACTCCAAAATTGACTCCTATCAATCTTCAAAGTATCTTTTGTGGTCCAAATCAACCATTAAATATTTACACTTTGGTCCCCATACTTTGGATTTGATTCATTTAGTCATTTTTCGTTCTTTTTTCCAATTCTTCTTTGAAACATGAACTTTTCCTAATAAAAGCAATAAATAACAAATCAGGCACTAATCCGTTCAAAGAATAACAAAATATCATCATTTAACCCAAATAAGTGTAGAAACTATACTTATCTAACCCCCAAACTTGAATCTTTGTTTGTCCTCAAACAAAAATATAACTTAAATAATAACAAACATACAAGCATGCAAAAATATTTGGTTGGACAATCTACCTTTTTATCACAGAATTCGAGATCACCGTATTAAATCTATAAACTGCTTCAAAGTCACAATACCAAACCAATATCTACTCTTCCAATGCAAAATCGACGTGTGTGTGTGTGTGAAAAATTAAGTAGACATTAATGATTTCACAAGTTGTTTCAATTCCCGACCTTCTATGGTGAAATATATCATTTCATCTCTCGTAAGATTCACACATCCCTAAATTTATTCTTTTTCACTATTTTCCCAGCGTGTGATCTAAGGTTGAATTTTTTATTACTATCCTTACCCTCTCTAGTTCAGGTGGACATCATTGGTTGCAAGTCAATACATCAATGAACAAGGATTCTCATTTAACTTGATTGCTTCGACCACCAAGACTCAATTAGGGGAATTATCTTTAATCGAAAGTTAATTTTTCTCGAATAAGTGTTAGGACTTAACAAGGTATTTAGTGCTTCTGCTTTTTTCCATGCACTTGCTTTTTCTGATTTTTTTAGAGTTTTTTTTCTCTCCATTAAGCTTTCTAGATGACCCCTATAGCAGGCTTTAGATCGATGACTCCCAAGTCAGATGACTTTAGGGCACCCGATTTTAAGATATCCTTACATGCTTAATAATTTGAGTCAAAAAGGCTTCAAAGAGAACACTTTTTTTTTTCAAGTGCAACTTCATCTCTGATTGCTTTTTAAATGACCCCTGTAACGAGCTTTAAGCCAATGACTCCCAAGTCAGATGACTTTAGGGCATCAGGTTTTAAGATACCCTTGCAAGCTTAATTACTCAAGTCATAAAGGCTTTAGAGAGAAGTTTTGAATTTCAAAATATATGCCTTGATTAGTGCAATGCCCCTTATCACACACTTATTCAATCAAATCGACCTCCAACTCAAAACTTTCACCCAATTTTATCCTGTTAGTCTAAGAGAATCCACACATAAGTTTTCACACATGGAATCCCTATCCACATCCGTATCTTTCTGCAACAGCAAAATCACCCTCAAACTGTGCTAAATTTGGTCTAAGTATAAATAATTTGTATGGTATGGTTAAAGCGTCTATGTCTGATTAAATCAACCTATCAAGCATATGAATCAACTCATTTCATCACAATGTTAAACTCAATTCTAGTGCATGTATAATATCAAGTCTTGCAACGTTGAGCTTCAATTAGTTTAGCATGCATCTTATTCACAGTTCATAAATCAATACCAAACCTCAAATTTAATCATTATAGTCCGCCAATCTTTCTAACCCACACAAGCACACAAACAAACAAAAATAAATAAACAGATAATTTTTTTGACGCACAAAAATAGAAATTTTAACGAAATTTTTTATATTTTTTTAAAGAAATACACAAACTCAAAAAGTTTTTCCCACCCCCAAACTTAAATTTGATATTGTCCTCAATGTCTTAAAACATAATTGAGAATGTAAGGGGACATGGAATGAAAGGAAAAAGGTACTCCCCGAATTTTCCTATTGAACGTAGAATGAACTTTGGGCAGCTGTTAGACATTCTCCTTCATCATGTTTTCCCCTTGGTTTATGTTGGTTTGAGTGTTTTGCGACATCATGTTCCTGCATATGGTAGTTAAATAAAAAATTAGAGATCAAATAACCTAAAATATGTGTTACTTAGCCCAAACATCTAATAAACCACTAAATCTCAAAGACCTAAGAGAAAACGTGGTATGGATGATGAGTCCCTAAGATAAAAATTAATCTAAATTATCTTAAACTATTCTAATTATAGTAAAATAAAATAAATGGATAGAAATATTGGGTTGCCTCCCAACAAGCACTTAATTTATAGTCTTTAACTAGACTTTGTTGCTTTTAGGCTCTTCAGGTGGCTTGAAAAGAGAATTTCCAGCCCTGCATTTTAAGCACTGGTTGCACTTCTTTCTTTCATCTTTCATCCGCCACATGATCAAGTTTCCATTGTTATCCCTACCAACAATTTCACCTACATCTGGCCGGCCTTTGTAACTCTCCTAGTGATCAACTTGTTGGCAATCCTCAAAATATGATGGTTGCTTGATTGGATTCTCCATGATGAAGCTTTATTGCTTATCCTCCACCCTCAGGACTATCTTGTTTGTATCAAAATCAAGTAATGCTCGACTTGTTGACAGGAATGGCCTTCCTAGTATTATTGGAATTTGGGATGCCTCTTCTATGTCTAGAATGATAAAGTCAGCTGGAAAAATAAATTCTCCCGTCTTGATGAGCATGTCCTCGATTATTCCATAGGGATGTTTCAATGTTCGGTCTGCCAGCTTTGGGATCTCCCAATCCCAATTTCCTGTAAAGAGGCAAACCTGTAAAGAGGCAAAAGAATTAAGTTAATATTTTCTCCTGAATCAATTAAACAATTAATACCTTGTAAGTTTCCTATGGAGCAAGGTTGAGTGAAACCCCCTAGATCTTTAAGTTTGGGAGGGATCCTGTGCTGGATGATGGCGTTGCACTCTTCAGATAGTGTTATTGTTTCATGCTCGGGCATCTTCCTCTTTTTAGTCAGCATCTCCTTCAAAAACTTTGAATAGTTTGGGATTTGAAGGATAGCGTCAATGAATGGGATGTTGACATGTAACTTTTTGAGAATTTTCAGGAATTTCATAGCTTACTTCTCCAATTTGGTCTTCTGTAACGTTTGAGGAAAAGGAACCAGAGGTGTCAGTGAAGGGCCAGGAACATTTGCCTTAAGCTGTGGATTGTCTGAAACTGTCTGTTGGTCCTTTTCTATTGCTTCTTCAGATTGCTCCATCGGTTCCTTATGCTTAGTAGGCATTTGAGTTCTCTCTGTCTCCTTCCTCTTTACAGTAATTTCTTGCAATTCAAAACCACTCCTAGTAGTGATGGCCTGAACTTGCTCTGCTGTTGGCTGGCGTTGAAGTCTTTGAGGAAATGGAAGGCACATAAGCTTTGACAGGGGTGGTGGATGTGGTAGATGGGAGCTCAATAGTTGCATAATTTACCGCCTCAACTACTAATACATGCTCCCGTGGGTTCTTCTCTGTGTCATTCGACAAGGTACCCTATGGTTTGTTGGCTAATGCAGCTGCTATCTATCACACCTGATTTTCTAGGTTATGTATGGAAGTCTGTTGATTCTACATTACTGTTTCAATCTTGGTGATGTACGTGACCAGTAGGTCTTCCAAGGATTGCCTCTTACCTTGCTGTTGCTGAATTACTGGTGGATTGCCCTTTATCTAATTTACTTGATCTGGATTATCCACCCACGAATAGTTGGGATGCTTGTTCAAACCCGGATGGTAGTTGTATGGGTAAGATCCATTTTACCTCCGATAGTTCTGCGCATAACTGACCTCTGCTGACTGACCCATGTGACTAGAAGCCAAAGGGCAGCTTGAAGTGATGTGATCTGCCCCATGTACACAGATTGAGTTAAAGTATCAAGCTTCTTTGTTATTGCTTCCATCTGTGCTGCTAATGCTGTCACTGCGTCCACATTATGCAATCCAGCTTTTTTTCTCGGAGCTTCCCTATCTGTTAGCTAGTTGGCCTGATTCTCAGCAATCCTTTCAAATAAATTATGTGTATCATCCACCTTGATAGTCAAAATTGATCCACCTGCAGAAGCATCAACTATATTGCGAAGTTCAGCGCGCAATCCATTACAGAATAGATATATTTGTGCCAATTTAGGAACATCAAGATTTGGACATTTCCTAAACGCACTTTTGAACCTGTCCCATGCTTCGGGATATGTCTCATGATCCTTCTGTCTAAAAAGATATACTTCGTTTATGATTTGGTGGACTCGAGATGGTGGGAAGAATTTCATGGTAAATTTTTGTACCATGTCATTCCACGATATGATGCTCCCAGGGGGTTGTGACATCATCCATATTTTCGCACCCTCTTTCAAAGTGTGAGGGAATAAACGCATTCGGAATGCAACTTGTGACATCCCCTCATGGCTAATGACATCACAAAGTATGGTAAAAGCTTGAATATGTTCGTGTGGATTTTCCGTAACTTTCCCGCTGAACCTGATATCTTGATGATTCTGGAAAAGATTTATGACATCTGGTTGGATGTGAAAGTTTGCTTGTCCGAACGGTGGATAGACAATAGGAGGTTGAATCGGTGCAGGTATTGGATTCACATAATCTCTAACCAATATAGGCTGAGTTGGAGGTGATTGTTGAACCTGAAGTGCTACATTCTGCAGTGTATTTTGAATCTGATCTTGATTCTCAACCATTACCCTCGTTTTTCTTAATTCTTTTAGCGTTGTTTAAAGGTCCTTTCGATTTCGAGATCTAGTAAAAGTCTTAAGAATAAAATAAGAAGAAATTAGGTATCACGATTAAAGCCTAAAATAACAAAAAATAATAAATAAAATAATAAATAAATAAAAATAAAAATAATAAAAAATTCAAATCCAATGTAAACTAATGAACTCAAACTAAAACTTTATTCCCCGACAACAACGCCAAAAACTTGTTCGTGTGATACCCGCAAGTGTTCGGGATCGTTGACAAGTAATAATAAGTGAGTTAAGAGTTATCGTCCCACAGAGAATAAATTTAATTCAAGTTTACTAGTTTTGTATGTAATTCTAGTTATGAAAATAAAATAAATATTTTGATTTGATTTAAACTAAACTAATCTAATAAAACAATAAAAATTGGGGTTTATCAAATTATGGAGGATTGTATTGGATTTTGACTCCGCTTGTTGCTATTTATTTCAATTCTTGATTCGTAATCTAATTTCTTTCACGAGTTCTTGACAATCGATAACACTAATATGTTATATGTTCTTTTCTAAGATACGTCAACCTATGATTAACAAGACCCGATCCTATTCCTAGTCTGAATTCATATGAAAATCATGCAATTAGTTTAAGTTTTCAATATGATTGCATGTATGATAGATATTATTCATAATCCTAACTATACATGTTAATTTTGTCACGTTCTAGACTCGTTGTGAGTATTCCTACACTACAACAAGCAACTAACTACTCAATTGGTGGCCAAACAATTCAATAGTGCAACGGGAATGCAAAATTAATCAAGTAATACACGAATTAAACTAAATACTTTTCTTCAATTAAAATAAATAAATAATAGGGTTCATCTCATCCAATACAATGAAAAACTAGCATAGCATTTTAATATATAAATTACAAGAAGAATAATAGAAAAATATCACTCGGATCATGAAAGAATACAAAAGATGTTGATCTTCACGTCCAAAGTTGAATTCTTCAAAACTTGACGTAATTGAACTTCAATTCCTTGCTATGACTTGATATTCTCTCTCAAAATATAGCAATTGGTCTCTTATTCTTGATGGATTTTATGAAACTATTGTGTATGAAGAGGCAAGAGAGAGACACTTTCACTGCTGCCCATATCTTGTATTTATATAATGAAATTAGATTAAAATTCACGTCCAAATTGTCTTTCAAAAGAGTTTGAATCAAATAAAGAAAGTTGCATTCACGCGCACATAATTTTGTCTCTGCACAACCTTCAGTATTTTGATCATAATTTTCTCTTTTGGTGTCCAATTCAGGTGATTCAAAGTGTATTGGAAAAATAATTAAAAGATCTACAATTCTTCTAGAGTTACAATTTTTCTAATTTAAACGTTCTCCATCCAAAAATGGGTCTCAAGTTGACCAAAAATCTTGAAAATATCATATATGATTGGAAGTCGATTTATGGTAATATTCTAATCATATCTCTTTCCTTTTTTACTCCAATTTTCATTCAATTGACTCCTATCAATCTTCAAAGTATCTTTTGTGGTCCAAATCAACCATTAAATATTTACACTTTGGTCCCCATACTTTAGATTTGCTTCATTTAGCCATTTTCCGTTCTTTTTTCAATTATTCTTTGAAACAAGAACTTTTCCTAATAAAAACAATAAATAACAAATCAGGTACTAATCCGTTCAAAGAATAACAAAATATCATCATTTAATATCCCAAATAAGTGTAGAAACTACAATATCAACACACACCAAATGTTAATGTGCAGAAATTTTCACACAAATGTACAATATTTAGAAACAGAGACAGATAACTGCAGATAACCTGTAATGCACCAAATTTTCATAACATATGAGCGTTACCAAAAATTCATTTTTTTTTCTTTAATTTGGCATAGCAGAAGATCAAAATAAAATTCTTTAATAAATAATAACTATGGCATTCATAAATTTAAAGTAAACATAGCAATCGTATATGAAAAATAACAATAAACATGTCTTAAAATAAGTAAACAAATAATTTTGTAGGCAGAAAAACTTAATGAAAAATTTATTCTTTATTCCTACGATCCTCTTAGCAACCCGCATCACCGCCCTACCACAAATCCAATCGACCCGAACTAATCTGTAAAAACTTGTAAGAGTGAGTATTCAAAAACACCAAGTAAGATACGTGCATTTTCCGTATACAAATATATAACAATAAAAATTACACTTCATACCATTCTGATCTATGAAGTATATCGATGACCAAACGACACACTTATCTTAGGTTCTTTTATAATCCTTTAGGATTTCACATCTCTTAGAAAACGAATGTCCACTACACCAAAAAAAAAGATTTTTGCAACGGTCAAGAAACGTTGCAAAAGACCATTTGCAACGTTTTAGTGTTTGCTACGAAGGTTGATTTTGCCGTTGAGGGAAGAATTTTTGCAACGTTTGTTGACCTACGGCAAACGTTTGCTAAACGTTGTAAAAGAAAGGCTTTTGCAACGTTTAACAAACGTTTGCCGCAGGTCCTTTTTTTTTGTAGAGTGATTCACATTTATCAACCACAAAACATAATAGAAAATAATTATATCAAATAACTCCAATAATAATTATTAATTGAACTCTAAAATGTAACAATATTCGTATAAAATCTAGATCCAAAATTCTAAAACACCTAAAAACCCAATACATTTTTCCAAAAAAAAAAAAACTAGCTAAGTAGTATGTGAAACCACTCTATCGGCCTCTGTAATTTTCTTCTCAGCAATCTTCGACTGAGCTATGCCTTAAATATCGATCCCGACCTATAAAAAAAGGAGATAAAGATAGATACCACATTTTAGACATTTGTACCAATTATAATCACGAAAAAAAGCAAAGAAAAATAAGTAAGAACCATTGGCAATATATGAACCTAAAAAAGAAAACCTATAAATCACATCATGGTTGCAAAGATCAAGAGACACTTCCATGCCTCAAGTTCCACATCCCACAACTACAACTCTCTTTCCTCTAAAACTTTCACCAGAATTACAATCACAGGCATGGATGCAAAACCATCAATTACACTTCTTTCGAATAAACCAAGAATAAAACTTGAACGTTATCTCAACATTGATACAAAATTTGACCTTGTTCTTACCATTGAGAATTGAACGAACAAAGGTCAAGGTTTTGTGATGTAGAATTTCCACAAAGGTTAAAAAAAATTAGAGGCTGGCATTCCACTCTTCTACATTATAATGAATAAAAAAATTCAAAGATGCAGTGAGTCAGTGACATGGTCTCTAGGGTAGAATGCAAAAGCAGTATATCTAACTCGAGCATTTAACATCATGATGGCATCAAAACAATCCCCAAAAAAAAAAAAAAAAAAAAAAAAAAAAAAAAAAAAAATTTTTAAAAAAAAAAAGTAGTAACAAAAAGTATGAAATCTTTTCAAAAAGAACAACACAAAAATAAACAACCAGTATGTGACACTGTTAAAATGTATGACACGCTGCTCCAATAACCTAATTAAACAATGTCAAGGATAACAAATGTCATGAAAAACAGCTAAAAATTGACGCACTCTATGATACCTAGTCAAATTACTGTTAATTTGCATTGCTGATTCAATTTTTGAACTTCAACTTTCAATCCAAGTCAAATTAACGTTAAACCAAGGAGCTTAACTTGTTTTTAAAAACACCTCCTCCCAATAAAGAAAAACGGAATTTTTTTTTTAAAAAGTTTTGTTGAAGACGAATAAACTAAACAAACTAGCTCAAACAAATTTATTTACTACCACCCAAAAACTATTAACTTATAAATAGAGCAGAATTTTACGGGAGATATAATGTTTAAACATACAAAAAAATAAAAATAAAAATTGCAAGATGTATAAAAATACCAGTTTGTTGGATTAAGCCCCCGTTTGGCCCCCATTTTCTAGAAATGAAAATGGGTGGAATAGTATTTTTTTTTTTTTTTGAAAAATAAGTGGTTGGGTGGCATATTTTTTTTTTTTTTTTTTTTTTTTTTTTTTTTTTGAAAAATGAGTGGTTGAAAAAGAAGGAAATTTTTTTGATTTACGTGTAATATTATTTTATAAAAGATTGTGTGGTTGAAAATAGGAAAAAAAATAGAATGTAATGTAATGAAATTTAATAGGGGCCAAACAGGGCTAAATTATTATGCTATATTCCAAGCTTATAACAAGAGCCTTGAAACTAATTCAAGTTAGAATTAAATCATTTCTAACAAGAACCTTCACGCACACTTCGTTATGTTATTTGACTTGAACAAATTTGTCTTATTTCAACTTATGATTCACGCAGTGATCAAAGTCATTACCTTTCTTCTTAACTCAGCTCTTGCAAAGAAGACGATTAATTGAAACTTAGCAATTGAAAACACAAAGCTATGACTATTTAATTAACTTAAGAGCAAACATGAAAACCAACAACCATGGAAGCTGAAATCTGAAAAGGTGATACACAATGCAAGGAGCAAAATTTATGTTAATTTACAAATTTTTGATAATTGTAAATATTTTTATCTCGTTGGCACCTCCATTATCCGTGTACAAACTTGGAGATCAATTTAAACAACACAACAAAAACAGAGTGCCCGAATTTTGTTACATCATTGATCACACAAATAAATCTTGATTTGAAGATGTGGAACTCCAATTTTATAACCAGTTAAGAACAAGGCCCTTGCAATTACTTCAAATTATTATGAGGGGTGAAAAGAAATTTTACACAGACATTCCACATTCCACACACTCTGAAATAGTAAAGTAAAAAAGAAAAACATGTTCTATGTGACCTTGAGGGAAATAGAAAACAAGCTCATTTTCACGAGGCACAGTAACTAAAGGGGACCAGTACATGCCTTCCATAGCTCCGTATACAGCGTTGTCTCAGCATCCACTAACAAAATAAACTCAAAAATCAGAAGCCAGAAAAAAATCGAAAAATTCCAAATAATCGCCGAAATTTTTACATTTCCAGATGCTTGAAATTCCATTTTCCACCGTTACAGGATTCGTGTAACCCATAGTCGAAACCTCAGAAGCAGCCATTTCTTTACATGCTTTTTTTAGCCCAGACCTCACATCTCCAAACCCCACAAGCAATCAACATAAAACCCCGAAAATCCCACACTTAACAAGACTTGAGATGGGTAAATTAACAGGATTGTTGATTGAAGGTCAAAAACTACCTGACGGCGGATTATAAACTTAAAATGAGTTCTCAATCGACGTTGATTCGCCTGAAAATTCAACGTTGATGGCGGCTAGAGGCAGAGAGAGTTTCACAATTTGATACAATGAGAGGAAGATGGGGTACTTTTTAAATTGGGTTGGACAAAGAATCAATTTTTCAGTTTGACCTTTTTTTTTTTTTTTTTTTGTATTCACCACATTGATCTCTTGTCACTAAAAAGATAATTGTGCCCTTATTCATATTCCACAATTATAAAAGTATATCAATTCTTTAAAAGACAATAATACCCTTAATAGTTTAAATAAATTCAGTTACTTCCACACATAAATTTCAAAATCAATTTTGCTTATCAATTTCTCCAATACAGTAAAAAAGAATTTTTTCCTTCCATCTGCTAAAATAGTGAAATCTCCCAAAATTATCAAAGGTTCAACAAAGAAACAATACTCACAGTCGGCACTGGAAATTGGTAAGTGTAAATACATATTTTTAATTTTGTTTTAGTTAAATTTACTGTTTGAATCTTTAAATTATTTTTTTGACAAAGGCAGATGAATTTTACAGTATTTAAACACAGATTTATAATTTTTTTATAGCAAAAACAACAAAAAAATTCATCTCTATATGCATATATTTTACAGGAAAAATTAATAAGTGTTTGTAAAATAAATATTTAAACATTTATTTCATTGAAAAAGGGAAAAAATAAAAAATTCGAGTGTAAATTTTAGATGAAACGGACGAAAAAAGTTGGGCCAAATGTCTTCAGCCAGCCCAATTGTTTCCGGAAACAGCTGGTTGCAGCTGCGTCCAGCCGGCCCAGCCATTTTTTTCCCCCTCCCCTCTCCTTTCAGATTTTAGAATTTATTTGTTCATTAATTTATTGAAACAAATATTAATGAATATTTAAATACTAATTGAAATAAATATTTTTGAAACAATTAAAATAATCAATGAATTATTTAAAGTATTAAATTAAATTAAATATGAAATGAACAATTTAAAAAATTATATATTAATTCCTTATTTTTAATTTGTAGCAGATATGACATCAGCATGTGTCCCAATTTGTTATTTTGGTAAATTTCATATGAATGAAAATGCTCAGTGGGAATGGAAATGGACGAGTGAAGGAGATGGGGTTAAAGCAATTTTTATAACAAGGAGTACATCGTTCGCAGAAATGTACAGTGATATACAAAACATGCTTAACGTCGATCCCTCTCAGTACGATATGGAATTGTAACGTCGATCCCTCTTAGTACGATATGGAATTGAGATTTTTGTTTCATAAGCATTCAACCATTTCAATTCCACCTATGAAAGTTACTTCTGAAGTGGAAATGAAACATCTAATTAAATTGAACCAAGGCCGGAAGTCGACTCCTATTTGCGTAACTTTATTGAGGAAGAATGTCCACGAAGGTGAATACGAAATTTCAAATAAAGAGAATCGTAATGTAAATGATGTTTGGGATACAATTCAGATTGTTCGTGAAGATGATGTGGTTATTCCCGAGACCACTGCTACTCACCATGATCACACTGTTACG
>NW_019242097.1:12019-18681 GCF_002742605.1 Olea europaea var. sylvestris | reverse complement strand
GAGGAGAGTTATGCTAAATTAGCCAGGTATTTCATTGTTTAAGTGTTTATTTCTTTGTTATTGTAAATTTTAATTATTTAATTTCAATTGTTTATTTATATGTAATTAATTATTTAATTGAATTTTTTATTTTTCTGTTCATTTAATATTTAATATATTATCTAAATTATGATTATTTTTATTTATATTGGCCAGGTATTGCTATAACATAGGAAAAATTAATACTGGGTCAGCATTTTTTATTGAGAATGATGACAAAAACCACTTCAAATATTTCTTTATGGCCCTTGGACAATGTGTTCGAGGATTTCGAAATGCAATGCGACCCCTAATCTTAGTCGACGGTACAACCCTTAAGGCGAGATACGGGGGCAAGTTGATTATTGCAACATGCCAAGATGTGAACATCCAAATTTACCCTCTTGCGTTCGACATAATTGACGGAGAAAATGATGTAGCAATGAGTTGGTTTTTCATGAAGTTGAGGGAAGTAATTGGAGATGTCGAAAATCTTGCATTCGTAACCGATCGAGGGCAGTCAATAATAAATGGTATCGCCGAAGTCTTCCCCGAGGCACATCATGGTTATTGTATGTACCATATACAGGGAAACTTGAAGACCAGGTATCGAGGCAATGGTGTCGTTGAGTTGTTTAGGAGAGCTGTAGAGGCTTACAGTTTTGAAGAGTTTGATAAGTTCATGGTCAAAATAGACAGTAAATCGCATGCTGCATGGGAGTATCTAATAGAGATGGGGATTGAACATTGGGCACGATCACATTTTCCAGGACGTCGATACAACATGATGACGTCGAATAATGCGGAGTCGCTTAACGCTTTATTCAAGAAAGATCGAGAGTTACCAATTCTCGCAATGATTGAAAACATTCGTGACAAGTTACAACAGTGGTTTCATGATCGACGTGAGGAATCACAGAGTTGTGCAAGTGTGCTAACCCCGGCTTAAGAAGATAAGCTCTTCAAGACTCTAGATATGGCAAGAAAGGTATATGTAGAACCACTGGATCAATTTCGCTTCTCCGTGAGATGTGCACCTAATTTCGGATACATTGTGGACTTGAATGATAACACGTGTACGTGTAGACGGTTTCAGTTGGAGAGTTTTCCGTGTACACATGCAGTGGCAGTGGCTATGCGTAGAGGATTACCACCACACACCTTATGCAGTGTGTATTACATGACTGATTATTGGAGAGCAGCATATGTGGAAACAATATTTCCTGTACCAAATGAAGTCGAGTGGGAAGTGCCCGACCACATTCTCCCACTGAATAACTTGTTGCCACCAGCAGTTGGACCACGTACTCCTGGACGTACACGTGCGTCTAGAATACCATCTACCGGAGAGTTTCCCCAGCCTCGTAAGTGCGGTAGGTGCGGTGCAACAGGGCATACTAAAAGATATTGTACAAGTCAGATTCCTCTACATGACAATGTAACGGATGTGTAATTTTAATAACTATTGGCAATGTAATTATTTATAACATTAACATTAATTATTTATGTGAATTATTAGATTTAGTATTTTTTTCAAACATTTCATTCATTACATTCATCTATTATGTATATTATTTATGTTAATTATTTGAAATAGAAACTTTTTCTAGACACTGCATTATACGGTAGGCTGCATTGTAAAATAAATATTTAAATATTACATAAATAATCAACATTTTACAATTTTTCCGTAATTACAAATAAATGAATGAACTGTACAATGTTTAAATAAATGTAAAAATATGTACAATTATTTACGGATCCCCATTAAATTCAAATAAATCACATGCTAGTTTATTTCTCCAATTTTGTATCCATACCTGGTTGATTGCATCAACCTTATGTGCCACACTCAAAAATTCTATGTACTTGATGACGAACATGTCGCAATCACCCCTACAATTAAACAATGTTGTATTAGCACATCGAAAATTAGTTAGAACCTAAGATGTAAATGACAGAAAGAAAATTACAAACACTTACGATATTTGCTACCTCGTCGTTGTCGTGTTCCGCACGGTGGCCAATCTGTCTTGTACAGTGATGTTCGCTCGTCTAGCCATCATGGGAACAATCATAGACACCGACTCTAGATTTTGCTCGAGCTGGCCTTGTGTCAGGCATGAATGATCGGGGTCGTACACATACATCGTGGAGTCGGCAAATACGATTCCACTGCAATGTAGTGATGATTCACACATACTGGTACGTACATATGCGTACAACCATCCCATGGCTTCCCACCAACACTCGGCCACATCCCTACGACCCATTCCATCATATATTCCGGCACCGTGTACTCGCTACCATAGCCTGGAACGACTGGTACTCAACGTCAACGGCACGGATGAACTCGGTGTTCAATATGAGTCTACCAGAAATGTTGAACGATTTTGGATGTCTTTCAGCACGATCTCGTAGCAAATCCATGCTCAAGTCGATGTGCTACATCAAGAAACACCAATAAAGAAAGGAGTTAATTTATGAATTTCATTCAAAAAATTGATTTTGAACATACATAATAAATAACAAT
Source organism: Olea europaea var. sylvestris (assembly GCF_002742605.1). Lineage (NCBI taxonomy): Eukaryota > Viridiplantae > Streptophyta > Magnoliopsida > Lamiales > Oleaceae > Olea > Olea europaea. Next base: position 16,130 of record NW_019242097.1, on the reverse strand, counting down.
ATTTTCATTTCACTTACATCGTCGGCGAGCCAAGCCCCCGCAGTGGTGATGTCGTGGAACCACTTGTAAGCATTTGAGATCGTCTTCTCAGCAATCGTGCGGCTGGCCCTGAAAAAATAAGAACAGAATTTTAGTTATATGAAGTATACATGTGTCAGCGTCTGCGTCTACGTACTATAGTAATTACATAAAATACAAAACTTACCCAGGCTGCAGTGCTCTCGACTCTGTCTCAAAGGCTTTCCACTTGGCGTGGTCCACCTCCCTGAATAAATTCGGGTGCGTCCCGTCGACGAACCTTCTCCTCTTCGCCTTCGCGGTAAAGGGAGAAAGAACGTACTGTCCCGATAACTGCCAGTCCCTCCGTCTCGATAGCCACAGTCCCTCCATCACCCCCTCCGTCCCGATAGTGACCTGTCCCTCCGCTACCTCCTCCATCTCGATAATCGCTCGTCCCACGCAGGCCTGCTATGTCACCCTGTATCGTTACAACCTCAGCATGAAAGTCTCCTAACCCAGCTCGTAATATCGCGACATCATATCGTAACTGTGCCATGTCCCCGAACTCAGCTCGTAGTGTCACGACATTATCCCATAACTCTGCCATGTCTCCTCTCATCTCCATCAGGAGTTCGAACAAATCAATCGTCGAAGCACGGGGACTAGGTGCAGGAGGTGATACTGGACGGCCCTCCTGAAAAAATAACTATTACAAATGAATAACCTAACAAATAAAATAAAACGACAATCGAAGAATTATTTTTAAGTAACATACTCTATCTCGATCAACGCTGGACTCAGGCATCTGAACCTCCGGCGTAGCTGGACGTGATCTTCTCAGCGGAGGTGACATCCTCGCTGGACGTGCTCTCCTCGGTGGAGGTGATATCCTCAACGGAGGTAATACTGAACGATCCTCCTGAAAAAATAAATATTACAAGTGAAGCACTTAATTACAAGATCGAAGCGATATTCAACAAATACTGCACAGTGACATACCCTATCTCGATCCATCCTAGACTCAGGCATCTGATCGTCATGCGCAGTATGAAGAGGCAATTCGCGAATATAAAACTGACTCTCCTCCTCGATCGACGGTGCCAATTCAGTGAGAACTTCAAGATGTCATTTTGATATGTCACAGTTAATGACTATGTATTCAGATTGTAAAAGGACGTACAACATAAATAGCAATTGTATAATACGTACCTCAAGATCGTTGAGGAGAGCCGATAACTGTCTGGCAAGCAGCTTGTCTTGTGCTTGCCAGTGATGCATCCGAGGATAGCGTGTCTCTCCTCTCCTCGCATACCGACTGGCCAAGATGGGGACAGTCTCGTACACCCATATCTGAAACAATTACAATTATTATGTAAAGAATTCAATAAAAAAAGTGTAGGTAATTCATTAGCTTAAACATATACCTGCAGCGCCAACGGTAGTCCATATGCATCGTACTTGCGCTCGGGCTTATTCCCCTTTGGCATTGAAAACCCACTCCTAAACACGCGTAATGTATCAAGAAAACATCTCCAACCCCATGGGTAGTTGTTGAAGGCATCAATATCATCAACAACCTCCAAATGAAAAATGTCAATCGATGTCTTCTTGTGATGACACCGGAGTATGCTCTCGATGATAAGCACCAATCCTAACTTCAACCTATCAGACATCCGATCATATCTCCTTAATGCATCTCCTAGCTGCCCTAGAGTAACCGTCGTCTGTCCATGAAAATATTCGTTCAGCAGCCTCCTGTTCCTCGAAACACAAGCCCTCGCCTCTGCATTGTCTGTACATCGCAGTCCAGTGACGAGGGCAAACTTAAATATAGAGAACGTGACTACCTTGCCCCCAAGATAAAAATGGAGGGCGTCTCCGTCAACTGGCTTCGGCAAGTGACATAACAGGGCATCCAGCAGCTGCCCAGACCACTGTACATCACGCAACGAATACAATGGCTATAAGCATGATCGACGTAATATATCTGCGTGATCGTCGTCCAGCAAATCCAATACCAAAGCGAAGCTGGTAAAGTTACAATTCGAGGTAACTTTACTAGGGATCTGTCTGACAGCGTCGTCCAGATGATATTCCATCCTGCAAAATTTCAAATATTAGAACCCTATGCAAATGATGTTCGATAAACAAAAATATTAAAAAAATATACTAACACACTGTTACTAGATGCAATAACCAACCGATAACGAAATAAACAAAATGAACGTAAATTACTATTTTCCATATACTTAATTTGCTAATTTGATCGTTTATTTTAATTGCTTATTTTAATTATTTATCTAACACTAAATTAACTTTTTCATTTTTAATTAATGTTTAAACACTTATTTTAATTCTTTACGCATATCGCTTATTTCATATTTACAAATTAATTTTAATTGCTTCGTAAAAAATTAATGTAATTGACATTTTCATATCCTAATTTAATTGTTTATTTTTATTATTTCACAAATGTTTATATATTTATTTAAATTCTTTATGCATATTACTTATTTAACATGTAATTAATTATTTTAATTATTTTAATAACACTTATTTTGATCGTTTATTTTAATATTTTAATTATTTTTCTAACACTTAATTTACTTTTTCATTTTTTATGAATGTTTAAATGCTTATTTTAATTATTTACGCAAAATGCTTATTTCATATTTACAAATTTATTTTAATTGCTTTGCAAAAACTTAATTTGATTAATATTTTAATTTTCAAATTTAATTGCGTCTTTTTATTGATTTACAAATGTTTAAATATGTACTTAAATTTTATATATATATATTTAAATATTTCTTTTAATAATTTTACTAACACTTATTTTGATATTTTCGTTGCTTATTTTAATTATTTTTCTAACACTTTATTTACTTTTCATTTTTAATGAATGTTTAAAAACTTATTTTAATTATTTACGCATAATGCTTATTTCATATTTGCAAATTTATTTTAATTGCTTTGAAAAAAAATAATTTGATTGATATTTTAATTTTCAAATTTAATTGCGTATTCCTTTTTTTTTTTTTTTACAAATGTTTAAATATGTATTTAAATTATATATATATATGTTTTTTAATATTTATTATTTCTTTAATTATTTTACTATCACTTATTTTGATATTTTAATTGCTTATTTTAAATTTTTTTCTAACAGTTAATTTAGTTATTTATTTTTAATGAAGTTTTAAAACTTATTTTAATTATTTACAAATGTTTAATTATGTATTTAAATTCTTTATATATATCTTATTTAATATTTCATTTTTTAAAATTAATTTAGTAACACTTATTTTTAAATGCTTATTTTAATATTTTAATTATTTTTCTAACACTTAATTTAGTTTTTTAATTTTAATGAATGTTTAAATACTAATTTTAATTCTTTACGCATAATGCTTATTTCATATTTACAATTTTATTTTATGCTTATTTCATATTTACAAATTTATTTTAATTGCTTTTCAAAAAATTAATTTTTTTGCTAATTTAATTTTCAAATTTAATTGCTTATTTTTATTATTTTACAAATGTTTAAATATTTTTTTAAATTCTTTAGATATATTAATTATTTAATATTATGTTATTTCTTTTAATTTTTTTACTATTACTTAATATAAAATAATTAATTAATCTAAATTAGCAACTAATAAATATTTTGATAAATAATATAACATTTACATCTTATATTTACTAATAATTTTAAATACATAATATACATTCAAATTAAGCAATTCAAATAAATAATTACATATTAGAGAACACAATATAAGCCATTAATAATTATTTAATTAACTTCAATAATTACTGAAAAAAAAACACGGCCCAAAATAACGGTCGGCCCAGTCAACTGGGTCAATCGGGCTGACCGGCTCAGCTGCCCAGTTGACTAGGCTAAACCCAGTTGCCCAGTTGGGCACCAGGCGCCCAGTCAACTGGGTTGCCCAGTTGACTGGGACAGGCGCCCAGACGGCGTGCCCAGCTCTCTGGGCACCATTTCCGGCTGAGGAGATCGTCGAAAAACTCCATTTCCGACGATCTCCACTCCTTCCCAAGCAATAACAACCCAAATTCCACATTTACACAAGGATTTCTCAAC
>NW_019242097.1:4447-5685 GCF_002742605.1 Olea europaea var. sylvestris | reverse complement strand
ACGGTCAAAGCAAAGGACAAATACCAAATCTAATGACCCTTGTTTTCATTATAGAATGAAAGGTCATTGGAAGATATTGTATGTCTTACATCTACTTCACGAGTTTCTTAAGTATTTGATACCAGAAGTAGATCTCATGTTTATACAAATATGGAGAAACTAAATAGAAGTAGACTACTGCAAAAGGGAGAAGTTGACCTACACGTTGAAGATGAACAAATGTTGCTGCATTGCCTGTGGGAACATACTCCTTATTGTTGCCTTTTGGCTTAGTATTGAAATTAGAGAAATGTTGCTTTGTACCCACCGTAACTGAAGCATTAAAATGAATTTCATTCTCAGACATGAACCATTTTAATGTTAAGGATAATTGTTGTTCCTACTTATCTTAATTAAGATCTTTATAGTATGGTAAGCTACAAATAACATTTATAATCTAAATACTAAGCGTTCTATAATGAGTATAAAAGTTAAAAGGCATAATAGTGATAATCTAAATAATACCTAAATCTGGTGTTGCAGAATTGGTCATGTAGATGAAATGCAATTTCAAAATACATAGAGATGTATACGTAGGGTCAATTGATTTTGAATCATTTGACAAGTGTCAAACATGCCTGTTTGGCACAATGACCAATTCTCCTTTTACTTGAAAAGGAATAAGTCTGCGTAAATATTGACATAATACATAGTGATGTATATGGACCTATGTCAATTAAAGTCAGATGAGGTTTCTCTTATGTCATCAATTATCATGTATACTTGATGAAATTCAAGCATGAAGTTTTTGAAAGGTTCAAAAGATTCAAGCTAGAATTAGAGAAACAAATAGGTAAAGATACGCTCACATTGAGTTCCAATCGAAGTGGGAGTATCTTAAAAAATAAAATAAAATTTAGATTATCTAAGAGAGAATGGGATTCTCTTGCAGTGGACTCCTCTATATACACTGCAGTATAGTGGTATATCTAAAAGGAGGAATCATAACTATTTGATGTAATGCGATTAATAACAAGCCATGCAAATCTCCCAAAATTATTTTGGGATCATGCATTGATTGCAGTGTGCAACACACTAAATCATGTCACATCTAAGTTGGTTAACAGAACTCCATACAAGTTATGGAAAAACAGTAGTCCCAATTTATCTCATATGAAAGTTTGGGGCCATGACACTTATTTAAAGCGCCTTGAATCGGATAAGTTTGAGACTAAATCCGATAAATACATATTTGTGGG
>NW_019242097.1:0-3125 GCF_002742605.1 Olea europaea var. sylvestris | reverse complement strand
GTAATTTTTTAATCACAAGGAGTTGTGATTGTTAGATACAAATTACATATGATTGAATCTTAAATCGTCCGTGGTCGTAAGTAATGACGAGATACGGATATTGTTATTACGGATAAACCATCACGTGTGGCATTTCTTACTTGTGAAGTAAGTAACTGATCTTACAAGTTAAAGTGTAGTGATACTTAAATGAACACGTGGATGTTTTGTTATAAAACAAAATATTGGAGACCCGCCGAGAGATTCCACATGGATATGGATAACTATCTGAGTGTCAGTGGATAATCTCTAACGTTCGGTAGTGAGATTGGTCATTTTTGACTTGAGGTCGTCATAGTACCTTATATGAGGACGGTCATGCTGTGACGGTGTTGGATGTTGCTCTACCAAGGGCCGCTAATACGGCATCGTTTGGCTATGTCGAGAATCATATGAAGTTTGTGAATAACCAATAGAGGATTCGTCACTTTTAGATAATAAGAGATTACGATTTGCATTTCATTCAATTAAGGCGATAACGAAATCATTGGCCAAGGTATACTCATAAGTCGAAAAGGAGTTTTCGACTTATATTAACTTAATAGTGGAGTGAAAGATATGATCGATAATCGAGATTGACACACTTCCATATCTCGTAATTGATTGGATCATATTGACGCAGGATTATAGTTTCACGATAAAAGAACGAGTTTGATTTTGTCATACCACGTGACATTTCCTGTCACATGTATTGTCTTAATACATTGCTAGATTTCAATTTGGGACGGCGAGTGTGATTGGTGATAAATTAAAAGAGTGTTTTAATTTATCAATTTTGATTAGATCAAAATAATATTTCACGTCGTTAGGCATCGTGATCGGGAACTTGATGGGTCGCACACAAAAGGAGAACTGGAAGATTGTGATTTGTCAATTAATTAATTTAACAAGTGTTGGATAAATTAATTAAATGGGTTGTTTATTTATAGGACTGAATTGATTAATTGGATGAATTAATTCACGGACCGAATTTAATTAAATGGATTAATTAAATGTTGGACCGAGTTAGGCTAAGCCTGTTTGGGCTTATATAAATATGATTAGGGTTTTCAAAATTGTTGTAATTTTTCATTATTCTTGCTAGCACAAGAAAAATCCTAATAGTACAATCTTGTTCTCTGTGTAAATCACCGTTGGAGGCTGGACAATTGGACAACTGTGGGAGACAGATCCAAGTTGTTGGAACAAAGATAAGGCAAAGGAGTTTGCAGATCGTAAAAGGTATCACTTTTATCATAATTTCTATCTAAATACAAAGACGATTCTTGGTGGGAATTGAAAATTGTTTTAATTTTTCACTGCACATGTTAAGTAGATTCCCAACAAATACTACATCTCTACTAACCACCATCTTTGTTATCTTAGATTTCTACAATTAATAAACCTTTATACCTAATTTATACCCGAGAAAAATACACTTTCTAAACCAGACTAATAAGAAGGTTTACCAGACTATATCTCTTTTGGTATCTTTTTCCCAATGACAATTGAGGGTGTGTGATTAATCTAAAAACAAGCTGCAGTAGCAACTTCAGCCCAAAAAATCTTAGCCAACCCAGAAATTGAAAGCATACAACGAACATTTTTTACATCAAGGTTCTATTTAGCCATTATGCCACACCATTCTATTGTGGAATTCCAAGTACTTCTAGTGTCGCAAGATGCCTTTAGCCCTACAAAAGCTATTGAATTCATCTAAACAAAACTTTAAACCATATCTGTGCATAGATGTTACATCTACTTTCTAGTATGCTATTCTATTAATGTTTTCCATCCCAAACACATCGCTCTTTTGTCTTAAGAAGATACCCAAACATTCCTAAAATAGTCATCAATCACTGTCAACAAGTAATAAGCACCTCTTTTGGAAGGCACCCTATACGATCCCCAAAGATCTGAATGGATATATTCTAGTATTCTCTTCGTGATATGTCTTCCTTTAGTAAATCTAAATCTCTACTGTTTTTCAAAGACATAATACTTACAAAACTTTATCTTACTGGTCTTTTACCCATCAAGAAGTTCCCTCCTACTTATTTCCGTCATACCAATCTCAATCATATGTCCAAGTAGCATCTGCTAAAGTTTATTAAATTCCTCACCGGTCAAAGAAAAAGTAAAAACCAGCTACATTTCTTGAAATTGTAGAACTCTACAAAATATACAACTATGTAGAGTTTTTTCGATCCGTTCATGAACAAGAGCACCTCGACTTACCTTCAAAACTCTACTCATTTGTGTCAAGTATACTCAAAGATATGAGAATTTGCTGCAGTTCTAGAACATGCCTTACATCTATAAGTGTTCTAATAGCATCACTGAACATTTTGATTCTGACTCTACCAACTTCGATAATTTTGCAAGGCACGTTATTTTTCATAATCATTGCACTTGTAAACCAATCTTTATTAGGACAAATATGGAATGTACATGCCAAGCCAAGAACCCACTCCTGATAATGTTTGGAACCCATGTCAAAAATCACAAGAATCTCCAACACATTACGCATCTTCCACAACATCAGCTTCCATTGTGTTAATGGGTTGCTTTCCTTTATCAGTAGTACTAGTAGCTTTATTTCTATTTTTTTTTCAATTAATAGTAGTTTGCTCCGATATGTCCCTTTTTCTTACAATAATGATATACTTTTTCTACATGTCTAGATTTTGATCTAACCCTTATATTCCTACTAAGATTTCTATCTTGATTTTTCCTACGAGCAAGAAACCCTTCAGCCTGACTTCCAAATCCACTTGCAAGATGTCTCATCTTCTCCTTCGATAGTAAAACATCATAGACCTCGTCCACAGTGAGAATATCCTGACTATAGAGAATAGTATCTCTAAAAGTCACATATGATGGTGACAACGAGCATAACAAGATCAAAACCAAGTCCTCCTGATCATACTTAACTTCCAAAGTCTCAAAATCAGTCACAATATCTTTGAACATAGTCAAGTGATCTTCAAGTGATGATTCTTTAGATATCAAGAGAGAATACATGCATTGTAGCAAGTGTAACTTACCGGTTAAGCTCTTTGTCATACAAACTTACTCCAACTTTAACCACAATATAGCGCCACTTT
>NW_019242096.1:0-1665 GCF_002742605.1 Olea europaea var. sylvestris | reverse complement strand
TCCTGATTTCAAGGTGTACAAAAAAATAATTTTAGATCAAGTTGAGAAATAACCTTTTTTTTTTTTTTTTTTTACTTTGGAACATGAAGTTAATATGAGATATTATACCATATTTCTAGGGAAATGTCTAGAGCAAACCAGAACAATTTGATAAGGGATCTTCTATAAGCAGTTCAAGATCTTGGCAGGCTAAATCATAATCTAGCTCTACCTATACCACCAGCTCATATTAATCTCCCAACTCATGCCTCGGTGGTTGAGTTATTTTGAAGGCATAAGCTCCCTTCCTTCGATGGAGCATCTGGTCAACTAGTAGTTGAAAAGTGGCTTCGTAAGTTAGAGTGAATTTTTCGACTCATCGACTGCACTGATGCCCAAAATGTTTAGTGTGCGAAGTTTATGTTCACAGGTGATGTAAGTCATTTGTGAGATTCGATGTCTCGAACCAGGACCCCTGAGGAGCAACTAGCATTGACTTGGGAACAATTGAAGGAAGAAGTATTGAACAAGTATTTTCTTCGATCTTTAAGGGATTTCAAGGAGAGCGAATTCCTTCAGCTTAAGTAAGGGTAATATGTCCCTAACTGATTATGAGCGAAAATTTGACCAACTCTCAAAGTATGCTCCACACCTATGGACACAGAAATTAAGAAGACTTGAATGTTGAAGCAAGGGTTAAACCCAGACTTAAGCATGATTCTTATGTCACATCATACCGTGAGATGTTGGAACGAGCTCACGCTATTTGGTATCAGAAGGCAAATGCAGAGCAACACCGTCAACGATAATGTTTACAAACTGGACCTTCCAAATGAGTACAATGTTTCAGCAACATTTAACATGTCTGCTCTCTCTATCTTTGATGCAGGTACATATTTGAGGATGGATCCTTTTGAAGAGGAAGGAAATAATGTGATCCAAGAGCCGAGCCCAACAAAGATGAGCTCGAGATGAGAACCGTTGATAATCAAAGGCGGACCTATGAAGTGATCGGGAGCAAAGTGAGTGAATAAGCAATGGGATTACTTGTTCCATCTATAATTGATAAGATATTGTTCACGGTACAAAAATGGGATAACTTTCATGTCGGGGTCCAGAGCCAAATGAAATTGGATCAATTGGATACAAGCAGCCGAAGTTGGAGCCACCACGAACAACTGTGCGACCGCATAATACAATTAACCATGTGGTCGCATGGTGGCTAACCAAAACACAAGAGGGCCATTTCAATTTAACCATGAGACTATACCATGTTACACCATGTGGTCGCATAGGCCAAAGGCAAGGCATATTTTTTTTCCTTTTTCGCGAATTTCCATATTTTAGTAGAATTCTAATTTTGGTTGAATTATTGTAATCTTGGATGACTATTTTCCATTTTCTCATAGATTTTTAGGGTTTTTGAGATTAGTATAAATAGGTTATCATTCTTGTAAACACACAACATTCCATTATCAATTAATTTGAGAGAATTCTTCTTGAGAGGCATTATTGCTTTCTTTTCAAATTGTTCTTCATTGAACACCGTAAAATGATAAGTGTGTTTTTGCACACTTATTTAGGTCACAAACATGACTTAATCACGAATAAAATGATTGAATTGTGACTTAATTTCATTACATTTGTGAATTGTAGGTAACACCGATGGACATGGTGAAATACATG
>NW_019242095.1:0-1665 GCF_002742605.1 Olea europaea var. sylvestris | reverse complement strand
TTGCTAGTCTAATTCAATTGGAATAGAGCCAATGAAAAGTAGTTTTCGATTTCATGATAATTTTGGGTTTGTTCATTTTTGACAAATTGCTAGTCTAATTCGATTGGAATCGAGCTAATGAAAAGTGGTTTGTCATTTCATGATAACTTTAGGTTTATCCATTTTCGGCTAATTGCTTGTCTAATTCAATTGGAATCGAGCCAATGAAAACCGGTTTTTGATTTCATGATGACTTCGGGTTTGATCATTTTCGGCGAATTGCTAGTCTATTTCGATTGGAGTCAAGCGAATGAAAAGTGGCTTTCGATTTCATGATAACTTCGGGTTTGATCATTTTCGACGAATTGCTAGTCCAATTCTATTGGAATCGAGCCAATGAAAAGTAGTTTTTGATTTCATGATAACAACGGGGTTGTTCGTTTTTTGCGAAGTGCCAGTCTAATTCGATTGGAATCGAGCCAATGAAAAGTAGTTTTTGATTTCATGATAACAACGGGGTTGTTCGTTTTTTGCGAAGTGCCAGTCTAATTCGATTGGAATCGAGCCAATGAAAAGTAGTTTTTGATTTCATGATAACAACGGGGTTGTTCGTTTTTTGCGAAGTGCCAGTCTAATTCGATTGGAATCGAGCCAATGAAAAGTAGTTTTTGATTTCATGATAACAACGGGGTTGTTCGTTTTTTGCGAAGTGCCAGTCTAATTCGATTGGAATCGAGCCAATGAAAAGTAGTTTTTGATTTCATGATAACAACGGGGTTGTTCGTTTTTTGCGAAGTGCCAGTCTAATTCGATTGGAATCGAGCCAATGAAAAGTAGTTTTTGATTTCATGATAACATCGGGTTTGTTCATCTTTGGCAAATTGCTAGTCTAATTTTTTTGGAATCGAGCCAATGAAAAGTGGTTTTGATTTCATGATAACTTTGGGTTTGATCATTTTTGAAAATTGCTAGTCTAATTCAATTGGAAGCGAGCCAATGAAAAGTGGTTTTTGATTTCTTGATAACTTCGGGTTTGTTCGTTTTTTGCGTAATGCTAGTCTAATTCGATTGGAATCGAGCCAATGAAAAGTAGTTTTTGATTTTGATGATAACTTCGGGTTTGTTCGTTTTTGACGAATTGCTAGTCTAATTCGATTGGAATCGAGGCAATGAAAAGTGGCTTTTGATTTCATGATAACTTCGGGTTTGTTCATTTTCGACGAATTGCTAATCTATTTCGATTGGATTCGAGCGAATGAAAACTGGCTTTAGATTTCATGATAACTTCGGGTTTGATCATTTTCGAAAAATTGCTAGTCTAATTCAATTGGAATCGAACCAATGAAAAGTGGTTTTCGATTTCATGTTAACTTCGGGTTTGATTGTTTTCGACAAATTGCTAGTCTAATTCAATTGGAATCGAGTAAATGAAAAGTGGTTTTCGATTTCATTATTCGAATGGAATTGAGCCAATGAAAAGTGGTCTTCGATTTCATGATAAATTCGGGTTTGATCATTTTCGGCGAATTGCAAGTCCAATTCTATTGGAATCGAGCCAATGAAAAGTCGCTTTCGATTTCATGATAACATCGGGTTTGTTCGCCTTTAGCAAACTGCTAGTCTAATTCGATTGGAATCGAGCCAATGAAAAGTGGCTTTTGATTTCATGATAACTTCGGGTTTGTT
>NW_019242094.1:0-1665 GCF_002742605.1 Olea europaea var. sylvestris | reverse complement strand
TATTCCACCAATTTTCATTTCCACAAAATGGGGGCCAAACAAGGACTTAATCTAGCATATTAGAGTCAACCTTAATGTTGGGTTCGACATCTAGCTAGTATCCATCATTGGCATACATCAATTTTGGGTCCACTCAGTTGTCTGGGACGGCTCGTGTCAATTTGGTATCAGAGCATGGTTCAACGATTTTTTACGCTCAACAATCCATGAATTTCTTCTTTTTAGTATAACATGCTCATTGAGATTGTAAGTCATGTGGTGTGGTGGTAAAATTCCCAGGCAAAGAGTATTGTGTCCGAAAATTATTAATTGCTACTGAAAATTAAAGAAGACATGGAAATTGAGATGGTGTAAGCATCTACTTCATAGATTAAGGGATAGTCTATATATGAAAATATTGTTGAAAATGATCCTACTGTTGAAAAATTTACTATTGGGGTTGGTTGTTCTACGTAGATGCAACATAATATAGATGAAGACTACATAGTTGAATAGCAATAAATTTGGCCAAAGGATTTTGATGATTTTGGTAATATTCCCAATATGTCTCATTTGAACTAATAGTATGGAGCCATTTAAATATGTTGTTGATTGATTTCCATATTCTTTTTTGAGTATGATGAGGAAATCTCTTAGCTCCCGTTTGGCCCCCATTAATTTTCATTCCATTACATTTCATTTTTCTCTCTCCTATTTTCAACCACACAATTTTTCATAAAATAATATTATACGTAAATCGAAAACTTTTCCTTCTTTTTTAATCACTCATTTTTAAAAAAAAATACTATTCTATCCATTTTCATTACCCCAAAATGGGGGCCAAACGGGGTCTTAATATCCTTTCATGATAACTAACAGGGGCGGACGTAGACATTTTGATTTTAGGGGCACATTCAAACTTGCAAAAAAATATACGCCATGTAACTTTACATCCAAAAATTTAGATGGGTATGACATTTTTGTATGTAAAATTTTGAAAATTTTAGATGTCATATCCCATGTAAAATTTCCTAATAAGATTTAGTAAATTACATTGAAAATTTGTATATCAAAAATAATAATAATTTGAAATTTTTAAAGAAAATACGAGTTATAGTCTTCTTTTTAAGATGTATGTTTGATGCATTTTTTTAACTACTTTTGATATTTGTTTGGACCATTCAATATGCGTATGATCTATTTCTCGAAATGAGCTTCGAGATAACATAGGCGACTTGTAGATTCGGCTAGTATACAACAATCGGAGAATTTTTAAAATTTAGCATCTTATCAAAATTTTAGAAATAATAGTTTGGAATGGCCTACTTTGAAAAGCCGTAATATTTGCTACAGTTAACAATGTAGAAAATTAGGTCGTGAACACCTAAAAATGATATTAAGAATGCAATAATTTTACTTCGTTTGACATCTGACTTCAAAAATTGAGACAAAAATATAGAAAAAAGTTGGGGGTCTAGTGACCCCATGCCCACCTCTCATTTCAACCTTGATAACTAATGACCAATCTTGTGATATATGTGAGATTGGATAAGAATATATAATGAAATTATGATTGTCTTGAGTAATAAAATGATGGGTGACAAATGAGAAAGATAAGTAGAGATAAATAGAGATTGAAGAAGGAAAATTGATTCTGCAGTAACGTCTTGTATAGAAACTCAGAAA
>NW_019242093.1:0-1665 GCF_002742605.1 Olea europaea var. sylvestris | reverse complement strand
TTTCTCTTCTTGTAACTTTCCTTTTTAATGAAAAACTAAATGGGCGAGTTGTATTATCATTAAATTTGTTAAATTTGGTCTTTAACTAAGAATTTGAAGATTTTTTAAGTCATAAAAAATAATTCATATATATTTTTTTATAAAAACATTTACACGGTGATTTGATCCTGGATTACCTATAAGAAATACCATTTAGATGACCATTGAGGCAAACAAGTTATTCATCAAATCTTTGTAATTAAATTTACTTAAACTTAATCTCATAAATTGTTGGGCTTTTAATTAACTTATGGCTTGGGATTTCATAATCTTAAATGGATTGATCTTCCATAGCACGTTTCTTAAATGAGCTAGGCTCGTGGTGCTAGATCATCATAGAATAATAGCCTAATTTCATTTTAATTCTTGGGCTTCTACAACATGACCGGATATTTCTATGCAGTTAGCATCATTAGTTACCAAAATGTTTGAGGGTAAGTTTTAAGGAAGTAAATCACATCAATTAAGCAAGATTATAACTAGAATTTATTTTGTTTCCATTCTTGTACTAGTTACCAAAATGTGGACACTTAGGAAAAGACGAAGAAACTTAACTTTCTTCTCTCCATTATTTTTATCAAACCGTAACACAAATAAAGAAGAAAACATTAGAAAGTTTGTATTTGTAAACTCCATTACTTTGAGAGATAAAACTCTACGTAGGGACTTAATGTTATCAAATCGTTAAAATCGGTACAATTTAGACTGACTAGGATTTCATTGAGCGAGTAAATCAAATAAATACAAATAAATATAGATCCATCGACTATGTAAATTACTAGTGTCCAACAATTATTATAAAGTTAAAGATGCATTCGACTCCTACATCTTTATTAAAGACAAGCATATTTGATTCCTGGATATTAAACTATGATGAGTAGTATAAAGACATTCACGCCTTCCACTATTTGTTCAATGAAACAAAGCCAATAAAATGTTAAATGTGCATAAATATACATAATAAATATTTGTAATATTTTTACACTTTTTCCAAGTTATATTTTGCACACTATGTTAACTGAAGGATAATAGATAGCACCTTTTGGAGAGGAATAGAAAAATTTACAACTATATAATTTTCAACAACTGAATGCCGAAATACCAATAATTGAAAGTAACAAATCACACTTCATGTATTACATTATGTTATATTTTTACTTACCATTTATAACTAGTATATTATTCTTTAAAATTTTATTTACTATTTCTTTTTCTTCCAAAAAATAAAAATTTTATTTCTCTGACTCCCTCTCCAGATTCTATCTTTCTTAATAACATCTGTCGAGTTTCTTTAATAAACTATTTACATAACTTATCTATTTTTCATTTTGTCCATAAGATTATATAAAATTTTCAGTAACATCATCTATGAAACTTCCTTTTAAAAATGAGAAAAAACCAACCACGATAGAAACCAAGGAAATTATTCATGCATTCTTGGAAATTTTATGTTGCAAATTTAAAGTTAATAACTTTGAATTATTTGAGTATAATTATAAATTAGAAGGCGAAAGCTAATAATTTTCCTTTTTCCATTTTACAATATTGACAAAAAAAATATCATATGAGATGATATGATGCATTCAAACTAATTTATTATTCATTTCAAGTTGGATTTCAAGGAAA
>NW_019242092.1:0-1665 GCF_002742605.1 Olea europaea var. sylvestris | reverse complement strand
GACAGGACGATGAGAGCCTTCAAGATTGATGTTCAACTTTTACAATAAAAAGTTGTCTACCTTATCGAATATTTTACTACTCATGAACATCGTGTGACATAAGATTTTAAGGAGTGAGAATTCTATGATTGTAGTGGAGCTTTTTCTGAAAAGCTTTACTCCATTAAGCAGCATTTTCTTTTGATATTTACAGTACGCATTATATCTCAATAAGATGCTTACCTCATTTTTCTTGAACTTTTAAAGCATCATTTTGGTTTCCACCAATCTTTTTGCCAAGGAGTCCAAACACGCCAGCTCGACACCTTGGTCCAATACACCATAAATAAAGGTTAGGATCGAACTACGGAAGATGTCATGTGGAAATATCATCATGACATAACAAAGGAAATGAAATGTTTCTTGTAAAAACAGAACTATTGAAACTAACCAATCAGTATGATGACATGATAGTTTAGGACAAAAGCATAAGTTTCGTCATGACCCCGTCACATTTGAATTCAACTACCAATTAGATTCTTCCAAACGAAGAATAGCATACAATCCGAGGTTGGAACTTGATATGACTAGGGCAACAAGTTATCTACAAGACATAGATACACGTGTATAATGCTCCTGTTAAAAGTACAAATAGGAGTATTACCTTTGTATTAAGAAGTAATAGAATGTTGAACAAATTTTAAGAGAAAGCAATTTTAACGCAAGAACAACAAAATAAAGAAACACATTGTTCAAGAGAATAAATTTTTTTCTTAAGGTGTTGTCATGCGTGTGATTGCTCGAGCCCACCCTTATTTCCAACAGAATCAAGTGCGATCAGACCAAGATTATCAACAAATATTAGTTTTTTGATTTCAATTGGTTCTATTGAATGTCATGAACCATCAAGTTCCCTCCATTATCTTTATAAGTTCATTTAAAAACCAAAAATGAGAAAAGAAAATTGGTAAGTTCATTTTCGGCTGTCCATGAGTCAACTTCCCGTCATGAAAATGACAAGAATATTGCATATACATGTAATGTGATCTTTTACCTTTTTGAGGATCTTGCTAGCAAGAATGAACCACCAAGCTAGATTCTCATTAGAAAGGACAGCATCATCTTTGGCAGATGTAAATTCCTTAGTTTTGGAGTTTAGCAGACCTCTCTTTAGTTCTTTAGTGCGCGGATAGTTTGAAAACTACAGCTTTAAGCACTACCAGTAGTGCTTCATGATGCTCATGTAGTACACTAAGCAATAACATGGCCAGTATTGGCTGCCGATAGTTGTCTAGGATATAGTTGTTTTGGATCTTTGAGGGTGACGATATAGGTTTTAAGTAGCCGAACCAAGTTCTTTAGTGCCAAGCTTTAATAATTTCTCACCGTAGTAGTGCAAGAAAATGTTTCATTAGTCCTCCATTTCTCAAGAACCAGTTACCATTTGGAAACAGTTATTCTTCTATCATCCATACAGAGAGAGGTGAAAATGGTTTCCATCCCAGGATCCCTTTTGACTTGGAAAGAACAGAAAAAAGTATTGGTTTGAACCTGAAAATTAAAGTGCTCTGGTCGATTCAAATTAAAATTATCGAGTCAGGGTGTCTTTATTCTGGATGCATCATGACGAGATCAGCAAACAAGGCTTGTTCCAAATGCAACAAAACAAGAAAAGTTCGTTCTTCA
>NW_019242091.1:0-1665 GCF_002742605.1 Olea europaea var. sylvestris | reverse complement strand
CAATCATTGTTTCCTTCTATAATTTGAAAAGGTGCGTCGCTTTGCAAACCCTTATAAACTCCAAACACGCCATTTTACTGCTAACAAATCACGTTTCATATTTCTTGCGCACCTTTCACGATTCACTGTTCATCTTTTGCTTCCTTTTTACGTAACTCTGAAAAGTTTCGTTCGTTCTTCAATGGCTGCTTCACAATCTCAAGCTAGCGACTCCTTTAGTTTTGATGATTTTCAGAAACTTCTGAGTCGTTCATACGTAACCCCAAGTTTTCTCGCGCCCGCTGATGTTGGACGTAATGAGTTTTACTTGGGTCCTTTTTTCAACAATGCGGAGGTAGTTGAACAGGCGGCGGTGGGTCAGCTGTTTCCTTGCACTCATGGCCCTCCTTTTCTGAATTCTTTGCCGTTGGGGCCACTTCGTGAAAGAGGTATTCGCACTTGGCCCAAATCTGACGTAGCTTTTCGTAGGTGGCATGCTCGTCTTGTGGGTCATGGTCCTACTAAGGTACTTTTTGATAGCACTAGGATTTCTAATTTGTTGGAAGTCTCTATTCGGCCCCCTACTTTTGATTCAGCGCTCTTTCC
Organism: Olea europaea var. sylvestris; assembly: GCF_002742605.1. Lineage (NCBI taxonomy): Eukaryota > Viridiplantae > Streptophyta > Magnoliopsida > Lamiales > Oleaceae > Olea > Olea europaea. Next base: position 1,080 of record NW_019242091.1, on the reverse strand, counting down.
GATTGCTTTGAGCTTTTGGTCCTCTGAGTATAATACCTTTATTTTTCCTCTTGGCCCCATGTCTATTACGTTAAGGGATGTTGGGGCCCTGGTAAATTTACCACCTTTGGGCGAGACCATTTTCCCAGGCATCTTAGTTTCTGGTGGCGCCCCACAGTTCGGTAAAAACTATACCGATTCTTATTCAAGCCTGCAGACACTCCACAATCATTCGAGTGCTGAGCCTACTCATGCCGAGCGAGTGGCCTTCCTTTTAGTTTGGCTTTGTAAGTATGTGTTGTGCGTGCCTAGTATAAAGCCCTCTCTGAGTTATCTACCTATAGCGCACGAATTGGCGTGCGGCAGGCCTTTGAACTTATGTTCTTTGTTTTTGGCTGCCCTTTATAAAGGTATGGCTTTTCTTCAGGCTCAATTGAAGAATGGTGCATCTCCTACTGGCAGTGGACCTCTTTGGTTCACTCAATTGTGGTTGAGATCCTATTTTCCATCGCTTGGTGCTCCATCCATTTCTCGTCCTTCTGCTAGCTGTTACGGGCTAGCTATGGAACCTTTAACTCCTGTAAGTATGTCCAGAAGGGACATTTTTTCATTCTTTTATTCTTTAGATTCAATCTCTTCCTTCTTTCCTTTTCCTCCTTTTTTGACTCCGGACTATGTACATCCTCCTTCCACTCTAGATAGCGCGAGCACTTCTCTGCTCATTTGGATCCAGTTCTTAACTGGTAGGGAGCTTTTCCACGATATCTTAACTGGGACCAATGCCAAAGCTGGGGTAGAAATTTACGCTCCCCAATTTTTTGCTCGGCAGCTTGGTTTCGGCCAAACTTGGCCTGTTCCTCTTTGCTATTCGAAGAACTTAAACGACCGTTTTCATACCATTAATAAGGTGGAAGCAGAGGCTATAAACGCTCGCAACGTCCATTTATCGAGCCATTTTTCATTAGCCCCTTTTAATCCTTGTCATGCTATTCACCCTCTTTTCGAACAACTTTGGCCGTCGGTGAAGCGCAGATTATTTGCAACTGAGGCCAATCGTGCCTTTCATTCATTAGACCAACCGAGTATTTCTTCTCCTCCTCC
>NW_019242090.1:0-1665 GCF_002742605.1 Olea europaea var. sylvestris | reverse complement strand
TGTTAACAATCTTTTGGCAGGATATTTTGAGGGTATTCTGTCATTTCTTGTCTTTCTCGGGCGTCGGCTGCAAAATATTATGGTCCAAGAAAAACTTTCCTTTACAAAATTTGTCCCTTTTTCCACATTCAGGGTCGCTTCAACAACTCAAATGAATGAGGATATTATTGTCATTTTAAGATTTGGGGTTGGTGGTCATCCGCCATTCCGGCCGTCAGCACGATGGCAATGTGCTTTTATTCCTCCACTTCCTCTTAATAAATTCAAGATTGATTTCCTCACTTGGGTTCTCATTTGAATCTGCTGTCTTCTTCTTCTGCTTTTGTAAAGTTATTTTGGTTTGTTATGAATATTTTTTAAACATTGTGCTGTGTGGTCAAAAAAGTTGGCCCGTAGGACAAGTTTTTCTTCTATTTTTTTCACACTTATAAAAACTATTAAAATCTTTAATTTTAATAATCATTTTCAATTATCTATTCAAATTATAGAATATTTTGTACGTAAATTTATTTATTTTTTATTTTTAATTCAAAAAATTGTTATTTAAAATGTTTTTTTTTTTTTTTTTTCTGAAAAATGATAGTCAAACAAGGGCAAAGCAAAGCTGGGGGCAGCAAATCCTAGCTAGAATTCCGGAATTGCACGTGACTGGCTCGATTTTCGCTGAAGATCTAGATTCAGATCAATAGTATAAAAAATTAGAAAAATGTAAATTTCACCCGGGGTCACTGAATTTTTAATCGAATTCAATTAAGTCACTATACTGTAATTGAATTTTAAATTTTACAACTACGTTAACTGAAAAAAAATTGTTTAATTGATAGGCATAATAATTGATCCGATGAAAAATAAAGGTTATGACAACATTTTCAAACTAAAGATATTTAAAGGTTGCATTATTTTATGTTAACTTTTAAACATGTGACAAAATGGTAAATTGTCCTGTCAGCAATAAATAGTGAATTTTATTAATGTATAGCTGTCAATAAAATAAATTTCATCAATTTGAAATTGGACTCAATTGGGATAGGACACGTTCCAGAGTGATAAAATCACAAATTTAGAGCTATAAAATTCCGACTAGATTAAAGTCATCGTATCAAATGAGAGATATTTAGTTTTTTCAAAATTTAGAGCTGTGGGTTTGATTTGCATTTTCATTTTCAAAATGATTTTTAGTTTTTTCAAAAAACGATCCATTTTCTGCATTTTGGCAATTTATAACTGAAAACGTTCAAAATGATAAAAAGTCATTTTGCATTTTCAATTATAAATTTTAAATCATTTTCGAAAATGCGTTTTCGAAAACGACGGACCAAACGCATTTTTCGTGTTTTCGAAAACGTAAAACGAAAAATAACCCAAAAACGGCTAACCAACCGCACTCTTAGCGATCCAATTGAAATTTCACTACAAGTACGGACAAGGCAGATGAAATTTACCCATCAGAAAAATGATGGAATGTGAGGGGAAAAAATTTCTACGTGAAAAATAATTTTAGAAAAATGTGTTTTTAATTTTGGAAGAAAATATTTTAGAAAAATCCTTTCGAAACAAGCTTTCGTCTTATATTCGTGATGATCCCAAACAACCCAAGCATGGACGGGGACCAAAATTCTATCCAAGATCACGTGCAAACATTTGATGAAGCAAGTTAACATAATC
>NW_019242089.1:0-1666 GCF_002742605.1 Olea europaea var. sylvestris | reverse complement strand
TTTTTTTTTTAATTTCTTCTCTAGTCAAGTGTGAGAGATTACTATTTTGATTTACCAAAAGTAGAAGAGAAATTGGTAGCATGTTATTAAACCAAATATACAAACTATTTATTTCAACAAAGGAAGCACTTGCTTATTCACTAGAAGAATTTTTTTCTTGTCATGGTCCCATTTCAATTCTAAACAAGTTCAAACTAATCTAATCACAGTTGCTTCCTTAATTCATTTCTCACTGTTAGTGTCAGCCTAGTAGAGTGATTTCGCCATTGATTTACTTTTCTATCTCTTTGCATTTCATCACTACACCAAAAATTCCCTCTGCCCTACAAAGAGCCACATGTTTATCTCTCCATTGATTCAACCCTTTTTCTTTTAGTTTTCCGTTATGCTTTAAACAATTTCCATGAGTGAGTGTATCAATATAATTCAATTTATGATGAACTAACGCATCTAGCAAATACAGCTATTTTGATCATTTCTTCACATATACCCACTGTAACATTCAAGTAAGCCTTTTAATTTCACCTGTTATTGATTGAAAAATACATTGATTTAATTTGATTGGATTGTTGATTTTGGTGGTGATGTTGCCGTGGATGACGTGGGTGAGTGAGAAAGATTTTTTTAAATTTTTTTTTAAATGGAACTCGTTTGCACTTTTTTTGAAAATTTTGGGTCTCCGGTTGAAAATTATTTCTCCATTTTTTTTTGTTTGATTGAAATACGAGGATATATTCATCATTTCACAAGGTTTTAATAAGAAAATGGCATCTTCCACAACTCAAATATCATATAGGAGGATTTTATGTCATTAAGAAAGGATATGGAGTATTTCGCAATAGATCCAAAGGATAGGGGATTTCGCACCAATAAGCAGGATAGATAATTAAATGAGTTTTTTTGGAATCTACAATATATTAAAGTATCACATCAAGCGAGAATTATTTTTTGAATGATTTTAACCCCCCTACATTTCAATTATTTCAATATACCTTACTTTTCGTTTTTCGATATATAATAATACTACATAATTATTGTTGTTTATGAAATTTATGTTATTAATTCACAATTAAATCATTTTTTGAAAGATTTTAACCCCCTACAGTTCAATTATTTCAATAATACATCACTTTTTGCTTTTTGATATATAATAAATACTACATAATTATTGTCCTTTATGAAATTTATGTTATTAATTTACAATTAATTAACATTAGCATTAATCTAGATTAAATGATTACTTTTTTGATTTACCAGAAACAGAAGAGAAATTGGTAGCGTGTTATTAAACCAAATATCCAAACCATTTGTCCTCATTTCAACAAAGGAAGCACATGCTTCTTTACTAGAAGAATTTTTTTCTTGCATGGTCCCATTTCATTTCTAAACAAGTTCGAACTAATCTAAACACATTCACTCCCCTAATTCATTTCTCAATGTTGGTGTCAGTAGAGTGATTTCACTATTGATATACTTTTCTCTCTATGCGTTTCATCACTACACCAAATTTCCCTTTGCCCCTACAAAGAGCCACATGTTTATCTCTCCATTGATTCAACCCTTTTTTCTTTTAGTTTTCTATTATGCTGTAAACAATTCCTTTGAGTGCGTTTATCGATATAATTCAATTTTTGATGAACTAACGCATCTAGCAAATATAACTCTT
>NW_019242088.1:1411-1666 GCF_002742605.1 Olea europaea var. sylvestris | reverse complement strand
TGAGTTGGCCCAAATGGCTTCAGGGTACTCTAAAATCTTGGATTGGAGGTCTACTTGCGAACATGGAATCATATTGCCCGTAATCCAAAGAAGGGCGAGAAAAATTGAACTTCACTGTATACAAGATGGAGATGCAGTGGATTGGCGGATAGAGATTAAAGGGTTCCTTCAAGAACCTAATGGAAGAATTAGTAGGAAAACAAAGTTATGTTCGCTGAATTACATACTAATAGACGAAGAGTTATTTTTGCTGAA
>NW_019242088.1:0-958 GCF_002742605.1 Olea europaea var. sylvestris | reverse complement strand
TTATTTATAGGTTTGGAATTCCACAAACTATAATGGTAGATCACGGAACATCTTTGAATGGGGATCAAGTAAACAAATTTTTGAGCGAATTTGGGGTTAAACTAGTAAACTCCACACCGTACTACGCTCAATCCAATGGACAAGAGGAATCTTCTAATAAGATTCTAAAAAATATCATCAGAAAGATGATAGAAGAAAACGCCAGAAATTGGCACGAATGTTTGAATAAGGCTTTATGGGCTTATAGAACATCACCTCGGTCAAGTACCAAGGTTACTCCTTTCCAACTTGTTTATGGACAAGAGGCCGTTTTGCCTATGGAAATCAACGTGCAATCAATTCGAGTGTGCTTACAACATAAGTTGAATGATGATGAGTATGCCGAATCGCTAGTTCAAAATTTATTAAGTTTAGATGAACTGAAGTTGGACGTTTTGGATAGGTTGCAAGTTCAAAAGCAAAGAATGGCTAAATTTTATAATAAAAAAGTCATAGCCAAGTCGTTCAGCCTGGGCGAACTAGTTTGGAAGACGATACTCCCTTTGGACACCAAGGATCCAAAGTACGGGAAGTGGTCGCCCAACTGGGAAGGACCATACAAAATAAGCAATGTATTGCCTAATGGAGCATACCACTTGGAAGATTTAGATGACACCAAGCACGTAAGATTCATTAATGGCAAGTATTTGAAAAAATATGTTCCTTCTTTATGGGAATGCGAACAGATAAAAACGTAACCAAACATTCTGGACGATCAAAAAATAATAAAGACAGAACGAAATACGTTCAAATAAAGTTCTTTATTACCAAACGTTCATTACAAGAATATAAAAGATATAGGTAATAGTCGTGTTACAAAATACAACTAAAGTAAAATGATCTCCCAGCCAATCACTGAGTAAGCTTCACACTGCCTTCCTAAATGCATCGCTGCAGCGGTGGAATTGACGAGTGAGAG
>NW_019242087.1:0-1666 GCF_002742605.1 Olea europaea var. sylvestris | reverse complement strand
ATGGTTCTCTTAGAATGTGCTGTGACTATCGAGCCTTGAACAAGATTACTGTAAAGAATAGCTATCCTATCCCACTAGTTACAAACTGCTTCGATCGACTGAGTCGGGCGAAGTATTACACAAAAATTGATCTTAGGTCCGAATACTGGCAAGTTCGGATTAAGGAGGGAGATGAAGCAAAGACTACGGTGGTAACCAGATATGGAGCCTTTGAATTTAAGGTGATGCCTTTTGGTTTGACAAATGCTCCAGCAACATTTTGTACTATGATGAATCAGGTACTTCACGGGTTCTTAAATGACTTTGTCGTGGTGTACTTGGATGACATAGTAATCTACAGCTAGACATTGGAGGAACATGTCCAGCATGTGAGACAAGTTTTTAATCGGCTACGGGAGAATGAACTTTATGCTAAGCCATCTAAATGCTCATTTGCTCAGATATCTATCAGTTTCTTGGGTCACATCATTGAACAAGGTAAAATTCGCATGGATTCGAAGAAGGTTACAACCATCAAAGATTGGCAACCACCAAAAATCGTACATGATGTACGTTCATTTCTTGGGTTATACAATTACTATCGAAAATTTGTGAAAGGCTACTCAAAAATTGCACTGTCACTTACTGAATTGACAAAGAAGGATAAGGATTGGGATTGGTCATCCCAATGCCAAGCTGCTTTTAAAAGGTTGACGAAGTCCATGTGGACGAACCCGATTTTAGCCTTACCGGATATGGCTAAACCATTTGAAGTTCATACAGATGCTTCAGATTTTGCCCTTGGTAGAGTCCTCATGCAAGAAGGATATCTGGTAGCATATGAGAGCCGGAAGTTGAACCAGACAGAACGTCGTTACTCGGCACATGAAAAGGAATTGTTAGCAGTAGTCCATTGTCTTAGAGGATGACGTCACTATCTGCTTGGGTCTCCATTTATTGTGAAGACAGATAACACTGCAGTTAGTCACTTTATGTCCCAACTAAAACTATCGAGCAAACAGGCTCGTTGGCAGGAATTCCTTTCAAAGTTCAATTTTATGTTAGAGTATCGTCCCGGCTCTAGTAATAATGTTGCTGATGCTCTTAGTCGACGGGCCGATTTAGCTACCATCTGCTCTGTAGCTGCTCTTTCAGGGAGCGCAGTCTCCACGAACACTAGAGACCAAATTCGGGCACTTATGGAGAAGGACCCGGCTACCCAATATTTGGTCGACCTTATCAAGCAGGGTAAAACTCGACAGTTCTGGCTAGATAGGAAACTAGCCAAGACAAAGAGAGACCACCTATATGTTCCTAAGGGCAGAGATCTGAGGAAATCACTAATTACGGAATGCCATGACACAATTTGGGCGGGGCATCCCGGAGAGGAACGCGCTTGTGCACTACTACAACGTGCATACTACTGGCCTCAAATGCGGGACGATATTGCAACATATGTAAAAACTTGTCTTATTTGTCAGCAAGATAAGGCAGATCATCAGAAAAAGGCGGGCTTGCTGGAGCCCCTTTCCATTCCAACCCGGCCATTTGAAAGTGTATCGATGAACTACATTATTGGGTTGCCAAAAGTTGAGGATTTTCGTACTATCATTGTCGTGGTGGACCGTCTATCAAAATATGCAACTTTCATTGCAGTGCCTAAGTATGTATCTACGGAAGAGACAGC
>NW_019242086.1:88913-99527 GCF_002742605.1 Olea europaea var. sylvestris | reverse complement strand
CACGTTCATTACCTCTCCCTCTTTAAAATATTCCTCTATATTATTTAGATTTTTTAAGGCTTTGGAATTGCAATCACATTTCTACAATTTTATTCGCCACTTTCATCTTCAAAAGGTGAGATACTCAGTGCTATTGGTGATTTTTCCACATCTTTTCAAATGCGTTATTATGTATGAATTTAATTACTTCAATTCAGGCTCCTTCGGGAGAAATCATGATATATTTTAAGGCACAATTTAGCCTTCACGTTATTTTGCAGCGCTTGCTAGAATTGTCATTTGTCATGGTGTGATAATTCTCATGTTATGTTGGTAAGATAATTTATTTGTAATTTCATATTTGACTTGAATGTGGAGTAGCAAGTATCTCATTGAGTATAATTCGTTATACTCATCCCCTTATTTACAATTTTCAGGTAATAATTACTATGCTGGACGGCGGTGGATGGATTTGCTATTGGACCAACGGATCCTCGTCATGAAGTATTTTAATTTTCAAAAACACTAAAACTAATAATGGGTTATTCATTTTTGACCCAATTGTGAGTGCATTATAAATTTTCAATTAGTTTTAACGGTTCTAATAATTTTTGGATGAATGATATGTTTTCAAACGTTACGTATATTTAAATTTATCTTTTGATTAAATGTTATTCAATCTTTCACATAATTTCTTGTTCTATTAAAACTGTTTATTTCAAGGTATATTCATGTTTCGTAACGTTTCGGGTTATTAGAATTCGGGGCGTTACAGGTGTACACAGTAGTGTATATGTAGCAAGGTTCTTATCGATTGAACTTTGTTATTTGTATACTGATTTTCGACACGTCGTTTAACACTTGCATTGTTGTCAAGTGTCAATTGGATGGAAATATTGTTTGAAATTTAAACTTTCCAACGGGGTAGTGTTTTGAGGCAAAGTGTAAACTAAAGTGTAAATCATTGTGTACATGTAGCAAGGTACTTACCGATTGAACTTTGCTATTTGTACACTAATTTTCGACGCGTTGTTTGACACTTAGATTGTTATCAAGTGTTAAGTGGAAGGGAAAACTGTTTGAAATTAAAACTGTCGAACAGGGTAATGTTACGTGGAAAAGTGTAAACTAAAGTGTACACCATAGTGTACATGCAGCAAGGTCCTTACCGATTGAACTTAGCTATTTGTACACTAATTTTCGACACGTTGTTTGACACATGCATTGTTGTCAAGTGCCAATTAGATGGGAAAACTATTTGAAATTTAAACTTCCCAACAGGGTAATGTTATGTGGCAAAGTGTAAACTTAAGTGTACACCATTGTTTACTTGTAGCAAGGTTCATATCGATTTAACTTTGTTATTTGTACGCTAATTTTTGGGATGTTTTTTGACACTGGTGTTGTTGTCAAGTGTCAATTGGATGGGAAGACTACTTGAAATTTAAACTGTCCAAAAGGATAATGTCACGTGGCACAGTGTAAACTAACGTGCACACCATAGTGTACATGTTGTAAGGTTCTTATCGATTGAACTTTGCTATTTGTACATTTATTATCGACACACTGTTTGACACTTGCATTGTTGTGAAGTGTCAATTGCATGGCAAAATTTTTTGAAATTTAAACGGTCCAACAGGTTAGTGTCACGTGGTAAAGTGTAAACTATAGTATACAACATAGTGTACATGTAGTAAGGTACTTACCGATTGAACTTTGCCATTTGTACACTGATTTTCGGCACGTCGTTTGACACTTGCATTGTTGTCAAGTGTCAATTGGATAGGAAAACCATTTGAAATTTGAAATGTCCAATAGGTTAATGTCATTTGGCAAAGTGTGAATTAATGTGTACACCATAATCTACATGTAGCAAGGTCCTTACCGATTGAACCTTGTGATTTGTTCACTGATTTTTGATAGGTTGTTTAACATTTGCATTGTTGTCATGTGTCAATTGAATGGGAAAACTATTCCAAATTTAAATTGTCCAATAGGGTAATGTCACTTGGCAAATGTAAACTAAAATTTGTACACCATAGTGTACATGTAGCAAGGTTCTAACCGACTGAACTTTGCTATTTGTACACTTATTTTTGACACGTTGTTAGACACTTGCATTGTTGTCAAGTGTCATATGGATGGGAAAATTGTTTGAAATTTAAACTGTCCAACATGGTAGTGTCACGTGGCAAAGTGTAACTGAAGTGTACACCATAGTGTACATTTAGCAAGGTTCTTATCGATTGACCTTTGCTATTTGTACACTAATTTTCCACCCATTGTTTGACACATACATTGTTATCAAGTGTCAATTGGAAGGGAAAACTATTTGAAATTGAAACTGTCCAACAGGGTAATGTTACGTGGCAAAGTGTAAACTAAAGTGTACACCATAGTGTACATGTAGCAAGGTCCTTACCCATTGAACTTTGCTATTTGTACACTGATTTTCAACACATTGTTTAACACTTGCATTTTTGTCAAGTGTCAATTGGATGGAAAAACTATTTGAAATTTAAAATGCCCAACAGGATAATGACAAGTGGCAAAGTGTAAACTAAAGTGTGTACACCATAGTGTAAATGTAGCTAGATTTTTACCGATTGTCAAGTGTCATTTGGATGTGAAAACTGTTTGAAATTTAAACTAGCCAACAGGTTAGTGTCGCGTGGCAAAGTGTTAACTAAAGTGTACACCATAATGTACATGTTGCAAGGTTTTTACCGATTGAACTTTGCTATTTGTACACTGATTTTGGACGCGTTGTTTGATGCTTGCATTGTTGTCAGGTATCAATTGGATGGAAAAACTGTTTGAAATTTACACTGGCCAACAGCGTAATGTCATGTGGCAATTTGTAAACTAAAATGTACACCACAGTGTACATGTAGCAAGTTTCTTACCGATTGAAATTTCCTATTTGTACACTGATTTTTGACACGTTGTTTGAAACTTGCATTGTTGTCAAGTGTCAATTGGTTGTAAAAACTATTTGAAATTTAAACTGTCCAAAAGGGTAATGTCACGTGGGAAAGTGTAAACTAAACCGTACATATAGTAAGGTTCATACCGATTGAACTTTGCTATTTGTACACTGATTTTCGACACGTTGTTCGAGACTTGCATTATTGTCAAGTGTCAAGTGGATAGGAAAATTGTTTGAAATTTAAACTGTCCAGAAGGGTAACGTCACGTGGTAAAGTGTAAACTAAAGTATGTACACCATAGTGTACGTGTAGCAAGGTTCTTACCGACTGAACTTTGCTATTTGTACACTTATTTTTGACACGTTGTTAGACACTTGCATTGTTTTCAAGTGTCAATTGGATGGGAAAACTATTTGAAATTTAAACTGTCCAACAGGGTAATATCGCTTGTCAAAGTGTAAACTAAGTTTGTACACCATAGTGTACAAGTAGCAAGGTTCTTACCGACTGAACTTTGCTATTTGTACATTGATTTCTGACACTTTGTTAGACACTTTCATTGTTGTCAAGTGTCAATTGGATGGGAAAATTGTTTGAAACTTAAACTGTCCAATAGGGTAGTGTCACGTGGCAAAGTGTAAACTAAAGTGTACAAGTAGTAAGGTCCTTACCAATTGAACTTTGCTATTTGCAAACTGATTTTTAACACATTTTTTGACACTTGCATTGTTGTCAAGTTTTAATTGGATGGAAAAACTATTTGAAATTTATACTATCCAACAGGGTAATGTCACGTGGTAAAGTGTAATCTAAAGTGTACATGTAACAAGATTCACACTGATTGAACTTTGCTATTTGTACACTGATTTTTGAAACATCGTTCGACACTTGCATTGTTGTCAAGTTTCAATTGGATGTGAAAATTGTTTGAAATTTAAACTGTTCAATAGGGTAGTGTCGCGTGGTAAAGTGTTAACAAAAGTGTACACCATAGTGTACATGTTGCAAGGTTCTTACCGATTGAACGTTGCTATTTGTACACTGATTTTGGACACGTTGTTTGATGCTTGCATTGTTGTCAAGTCTCAATTGGATGGAAAAACTATTTGAAATTTAAACTGTCCAACATATTAATATCATGTGGCAATTTGTAAACTAAAATATGCACCGCAGTGTACATGTAGCAAGTTTCTTACCGATTGAAATTTCCTATTTGTACAATGATTTTTGACACGTTGTTTGAAACTTGCATTGTTGTCAAGTGTCAATTGGTTGCAATAAGTATTTGAAATTTAAACTGTCCAATAGGATAATGTCACGTGGTAAAGTGTAAACTAAACCATAAATGTAGTAAGGTTCATATCGATTGAACTTTGCTATTTGTACACTGATTTTTGGCACGTTGTTTGGCACTTGCATTGTTCTCAAGTGCCAATTGCATGGGAAAACTGTTTGAAATTTAAACTGTCTAGAAGGGTAATGTCACGTGGTAAAGTGTAAACTAAAGTGTACACCATAGTGTCCATGTAGCAAGTTTCTTACCGATTGAACTTTGCTATTTGTACACTGATTTTTGACACGTTGTTTGACACATGCATCATTGTCAAATGTCAATTGGGTGGGAAAACTGTTTGAAATTTAAACTGTCCAACAGGGTAATGTCACGTGGTAAAGTGTAAACTAACGTGCACACCGTAGTGTTCATGTAGTATGGTCCTTACCGATTGAACTTGTTACTTGTACACTGATTTTTGACACGTTCTTTGACACTTGCATTATTGTCAAGTGTTAATTTGATGAGAAAACTATTTGAAATTTAAACTGTACAACAGTATAATGTCACGTGGTAAAGTGTAAACTAAAGTGTACATGTAGCTTGGCTCTTACAGATTGAACTTTGCTATTTGTACACTTATTTTGGATACGTTGTTTGACACTTGCATTGCTGTCGAGTGTCAATTTTATAGAAAAACTGTTTGAAATTTAAACTATCCTACAGGGTAATGTCACGTGGTAAAGTGTAAACTAAAGTGTACACCATAGTGTACATGCAGTAAGGTCCTTACCGATTGAACTTTGCTATTCGTACACTAAGTTTTGACATGTTGTTTGATAGTTGCATTGTTGTCAAGTGTCAATTGGATGGAAAAACTATTTGAAATTTAAATTGTCCAACAGGTTAATGTCTCGTGGCAAAGTGTAAACTAAAGTGTACACCATAGTGTCCATGTAGCAAGTTTCTTACTGATTGAACTTTGCCATTTGTACACTAATATATTACACGTTATTTTACACTTGTATTGTTGTCAAGTGTCAATTGGATAGGAGAACTGTCTGAAATTTAAACTGTCCAACAGGGTAATGTTACGTGTTAAAGTGTAAACTTAAGTGTACATATAGTAAGGTTCATACTGATTGAACTTTACTATTTGTACGCGGATTTTTGACACATTGTTTGACACTTGCATTGCTATTAAATGTCAATTGGATGGAAAAACAATTTGAAATTTAAACTGTCAAACAAGGTAATATCACGTGGCAAAGTGTAAACTAAAGTATTCACATTGTGTACATGTAGTAAGGTCCTTACCGATTGAACTTTGTTATTTGTACACTAATTTTTGACAAGTTGTTTGACACTTGTATTGTTGTCAAGTGTCAATTGGATGGGAAAACTCCTTGAAATTTAAACTATCCAACAGGTTAATGTCACGTGTTAAAGTGTAAACTAAAGTGTATACCATAGTGTCCATGTAGCACTTGCATTGTTATCAAGTGTCAATTGGATAGGAAAACTGTTTGAAATTTAAACTGTCAAACTGGGTAATGTCACATAGTAAAGTGTAAACTAAAGTGTACACCATAGTGTCCATGTAGCAAGTTACTTACCGATTGAACTTTGCTATTTGTACACTGATTTTTGACACGTTGCTTGACAGTTGCATTGTTGTCAAGTGTCAATTGGATGGAAAAACTGTTTAAAATTTAAATTCTCTAATAGGGCAATGTCACGTGGTGAAGTGCAAACTAAAATGTGCACACCATAGTGTACATGTAGCAAGTTTCTTACCGATTGAACTTTGCTATTTGTATACCGATTTTTGACATGTTGTTTGACACTTTCATTGTTGTCAAGTGTCAATTGGATGGGAAAACAATTCAAAATTTAAACAGTTCAAAAGGGTAATGTCACGTGGTAAAGTGTAAACAAAAGTGTACACCATAGTGTACATGTAGTAAGGTCCTTACCGATTGAACTTTGTTATTTGTACACTGATTTTTGACTTGTTGTTTGACTCTTTCATTGTTGTCAAGTGTCAATTTGATGGGAAAACTGTTTGAAATTTAAACTATTCAACAGGGTAGTGTCACATGGCAAAGTGTAAAATAAAGTGTACTGTAGAACCCCAAATAATTTTAAACACCTTAGTGGCATTAAGGCATGAATATTGGATGGCTAAAGTATACTTCAAATTTTTAGTCTCATTTGAGATCCATTTACAACATAGAAAACATTCGATTTGGAAAATGATATAAAGAGAAAAGTTGTAGCTCTTTGAGTTAGCTTTCCAACGTACTTTGAATTACCTTAATCGGATATTGGGAGAAGATGTTATGATAAAAATACTAAAGGTTGTACAGTATCAACTGAAGTACGTGGAATATGAGAAGTCAAATTCCTACACGATTTTCTAGCACCTTCTTAAACCTATAACTCCCACATAAATGACACCCGTATTAATGAGTATTAGGCCCTTCACTTGCCCTTTAGTTGTGAGATTTTCACCAATAAATAGGCCCCAATGCATACACATTTTTCACACCAAGACAAAAGCTTCTAAGCATAAAAGTGAGAGTTTTCAAGTCTAGAAAAAAGAGAAAGGAGAGGGAGGAAAATTAGTTTTTCCTTGAAGTTTTGGTGCTATCAAGAAGTGTTTTCTAAGTATCAATTCTCAACGGACTGTTTTTTTTGAAACATCAAAGGAGTGCATTTTTCAACAAGGTTCAAAGTATTAATCAAGTAGGTAGAGGTGCAAAGTATTAATTCATGTTAAGTTATAAGTTTCTAGCAAATGAAGATTTATGTTAATGTTTGTATGTCTAATGGTACCTCCGGTACGGCATACACCTTCATGTCTAATGGTACCTCCGGGTACATGTACTTTCGGCCGAGGCATCGTGTTAAGTCATGACTCTACATTTTTGGGATTCTACCGGAAATCCTACTATGAAAAGGTTTTTAAAGTTACAGCTTTGAAATGTATAGCTCGATCACGAACGCATCAATGATATCTATTGAGTTTTTTTAACTCACGGGTTTAACCCCTTCTCTACGATTGATATGATTCTACCTTGGGCCTGAATGATGGAAAAGATGGAAAGTGGTGCAACGAGCCCATGGAAAACCCGGTGAACAAGTTATTTAGATTTATTTTTGTGAACGCTTTCAATGTTATTTCTTTAAAGTATTTGAATAACGCTGAACACGAGAACAAGTTGTGTGTTCTTCAAATAAATTACGTTCTGTTATTTTTTTATTCAATGTTTTATTTAAAGTATCTGAAAGGTTGTTGTTAAAATTATCATTGTAAAAATTAAGCTTCCGCTAAAACATATTCTCCTATGACTAAACCACCGGTTAGTTAAGTAAAGTAAGTAGCGTTCTGGTCCACAAGGGGTCGGGGCGTTACATGTACACCATAGTGTACATGTAGCAAGGTTCTTACCGATTAAACTTTGCTATTTGTACACTGATTTTGCACACGTTGTTTGACACTTGAATTGTTGTAAGTGTCAATTGGATGGGAAAACTGTTTGAAATTTAAACTGTCCAATAGGGTAATATGACGTGGTAAAGTGTAAACTCAAGTGTACAAGTAGCAAAGTTCATACCGATTGAACTTTGTTATTTGTACATTGATTTTTGACACGTTGTTTGATACTTGCATTGTTGTCAAGTGTCAATTGGATGGGATGACTAGAAATTTAAATGGTCCAACAGATTAATGTCATGTGGTAAAGTGTAAATTATAGTATACAGCATAGTGTACATGTAGTAAGGTACTTGCCGATTGAACTTTGCTATTTGTACACTAATTTTCGACATGTCGTTTGACACTTGCATTGTTGTCAAGTGTCAATTGGATAGGAAAACCATTTGAAATTTAAAATGTCCAACAGGTTAATGTCACGTGGCAAAGTGTGAATTAAAGTGTACACCATAATCTACATGTAGCAAGGTCCTTACCGATTGAACTTTGTGATTTGTTCACTGATTTTCGACAAGTTTTTTTACACTCGCATTATTGTCAAGTGTCAATTGGATGGGAAAACTATTTGAAATTTAAACTGTCCAACAGGGTAATATCACTTTGCAAAGTGTAAACTAAAGTGTGTACACCATAGTGTACAAGTAGCAAAATTCTTACCGATTGAACTTTGCTATTTGTACACTTATTTTTGACACGCTGTTAGACACTTGCATTGCTGTCAAGTGTCAATTGGATGAGAAAATTGTTTGAAATTTAAACTGTCCAATAGGGTTGTGTCAAGTGACAAAGTGTAAACTAAAGTGTGCACCATAGTTTACATGTAGTAAGGTTCTTATCGATTGACCTTTTTGATTTGTACACTGCTTTTCGACACGTTGTTTGACACTTGCATTGTTGTTAAGTGTCAATTTGATGAAAATATTATTTGAAATTTAAACTTTCCAATAGGGTAGTGTCACGAGGCAAAGTGTAAACTAAAGTGTAAATCATAGTGTACATGTAGCAAGGTTCTTATCGATTGAACTTTGCTATTTGTACACTGATTTTCGATGCGTTGTTACACACTTGCATTGTTATCAAGTGTCAATTGGAAGGGAAACTATTTGAAATTAAAACTGTCCAACAGGGTAATGCTACGTGACAAAGTGTAAACTGAAGTGTATACCATAGTGTACATGTAGCAGGTTTCTTACCGATTGAACATTGCAATTTGTACACTAATTTTTGACACGTTGTTTGACACTTGCATTGTTATCAAGTGTCAATTGGGAGTGAAAATTATTTGAAATTAAAACTGTCCAACAGGGTTATGTCACGTGGTAAAGTGTAAACGAAAGTGTACACCATAGTGTACATGTAGCAAGTTTCTTACCGATTGAACTTTGTAATTTGTACACTGATTTTTGACACGTTGTTTGAGATTTTGTTGTCAAGTGTCAATTGGATAGGAAAATTGTTTGAAATTTAAACTGTTCGCTAGGGTAATATCACTAGGCAAAGTGTAAACTAAAGTGTGTACACCATAGTGTACATGTAGCAACGTTCTTACCGACTGAACTTTGCTATTTGTATACTTATTTTTGACACGTTGTTAGACACTTGCATTGTTGTCAAGTGTCAATTGGGTGGGAAGACTATTTGAAATTTAAACTGTCTAACAGGGTAATATCGCTTGTCAAAGTGTAAACCAAGTTTGTACACCATAGTGTACATGTAGTAAGGTTCTTACCGACTGAACTTTGCTATTTATACACTGATTTTTGGCATGTTGTTAGACACTTGCATTGTTGTCAAGTGTCAATTGGATGGAAAAATTGTTTGAAACTTAAACTGTCTAACAGGGTAGTGTCACGTGGCAAAGTGTAAACTAAAGTGTACACCATAGTGTACATGTCGCAAGGTTCATACCGATTGAACTTGGCTATTTGTACATTGATTTTTGACACTTTGTTTGATATTTACATTGTTGTCAAGTATCAATTGGAAGGGAAATGTAACGCCCCAGATTTTATTGACTTAAATTTGAGGAGTTACCGATATCATTCCATAATCATACATCAAGTGGAAATAAAATTTAAAACTTAAAAACCTTAATTTATTGAAACTCAAACACTGAATCAAATAAACATAGTGTCATAAATGGAATTAAAGAGAAACATAAAATGTCTTAACAAATTTATTATGGATTCCTAAAAAAATTTCTTTTACTTGGCAACCTGCCCACCACTCAGCCACCATCCACGTTGACCAATCTGACCTGAAATGTTAAAATTGAAGGAATGAGTATTACTCAGTAGGATACGTGCGTCCAAACAATATAATAACTTTTAAAACATGAATTTACAACATTCCATACCATCATTCCATCAAGAGCAATCGGTGATCAATCGAATACTCTAACATATTTGAGATGACTCGAAGGAGATCTCACATTTCATTTCATAAGGACCCGCAGGTCAATTAGCATTTCATGAAATAAATCACATAAAAAAAAATTATAATATTGCAAGGATGAATCACTTGCACATGGTATCCTACCTCGTTTCAATTTCTAGACTTCTGCGGCTTCCTTGAACATAGTTAAAATGGAGAATGGCTTTCTGCTTTTAAAATATGTGCCAACAATTTTGACTTTTGCAAAATATTTATGGTGAAAAAAAAGAGTCTTGGTGCCCTTGAAATTGAGAAACCGTTTATGTGTGTGGAATAGATGGACATTAAAAAGAAAAAAGCAAGGAAGCTATTGAATTTAAAGAACAGAACCAAAGTTAAAAGAATGGTGTTCTTGGCAAAATATGTGTACGACATTAGTATTTATAGGCAACATAAAGTAGTTGATAAGGGTTAGAATTGTATTAGTTATTATCCTCCATAAGGTTGAAATCTATCCAAATGAAGGATAATTATAAATCAAGAGTAATCATTGTTAAACT